>NC_071264.1:29233507-29533507 GCF_023375685.1 Ictalurus furcatus | reverse complement strand
TAATCCAGGTTATATGGACTTTGTATAGTGAATTTTAATATCGTTATGGCCGTACCAATATGTATTAATTCTTCTCAGAAGCCTTAGAAGTCGTCTACCCAAAGTGCTCCCTTAGAACACCCTACACCTACCTGAACTTTACAAAGCATTAATAACTATATTTTGTTGCAGTTTTTTTATTTTTTTTTATTTGTACCCTTTTTTTTTTCTTTTTTTTTTGGAATAAAATAGATTTGTACTGTATATTTGTACCTCTCTGTGAACTACTTAGGGCAGTTTTTTTGTTTTTCGTTTCGCTGTCTTAATTCTATGTACGGACACAAAGATATTGTATTTTTATTGTTACAGCTAACTTCTTGGAAACATTGCATTTATCATGTTTGTTAAGTAAACACAATATAATATATATAATATTACCAAACTGGCCCGGCTCCTTTTCTGGATTGGTCTCAAGTTTCGGTTGCAAATCTTACATTAAGAATTATTTTCTGTATCGTTAAGGGGCCAAGCACCGAAGGTGCTATCGTTATCCGACCACCTTCTACTTTTTCTGGCGAGCCCATAGAATCGTCTTGTAAAAAGTTGTGAAATTTGGCACACTGAGTGGGGAGGGTCTAAGATACATTCTCAACAAATTTGGGCCAAGTGCTGTCAATGCTCTAGCGCCATTGTGCGGTCAAATTTGGGCCTCACTTTTGAATTGTGTGTCCAAAAGCCTGTTTCTTTTTTTCACTACTCCTCCTACAAATTTTGTACAATCACCACCAAATTTGGCACACATCATCTTCAGAGTAAGCCTCACAGAATTTATCAAAAGGATTTTGAATACTCCAAACGGTTTGTCTGTAATGAGCCAACAAATCTGACAAATGAAGCCACCAAACAGGAAGTGAGGTTATATCTCGGCAACGACTTTGCACACTGACACAAATCTTGGTAGGCTCTTTCAGAACCGTGACCTGAGGCTATGCAACAAAAATTTTGTAACCGCGCCACCTGCTGGTCAAAAGTTGCAATCACATGCTTGCTCCTCCAAAATTTGTCCTGACATCATCTTGAGACCTGTCTGAACAAAAAGTTATCAAAGTAATTTTGATATTCAAATCTGTTCTGTAACGTGCTGGCAAATGCAGAAAACAGCAACGCTTCTATGTGCCATCACAAAACTTGTTAAGCATCTTCAGGACCACACCCTGAATGTACCCTAGTAGTTCTGTGCCACCTTGTGGTCAAGAACTGTAACAACTTTTTTCTTGAAAGTGTAAGATTTGTGCTAAAGTCACAGTCAGTTTTTCCTACAATTCCCTAAATTATGCCGAAGTGAACACGCACCAAGATCTGACGTTCAAAGTAGCGACAGAACACCACCTGTCGCAGCGGAAGCGGCATCTGCAGCGACAACATGACCCTGCTGGCCATTTGTTTATCTAGACCTTTCCTCCAACAGTCAGAGAATTTCACCACTGTCCAAGTGAAACTACATTCTTTTGCCTAAAGTTATGGCTCTGCTTCTCTGCAACAATTGTAGCGCGTCTCTGAATGTGTGACCCCCCTGAGTCTGGGTGCTTGGCCCCCAAAAATTCTGCTTGCAGCTTTCTTTAAAGTTACTTTAATGATTTGATAAATTTCATAACTAATTTGTAATAAAATATATGGACGTAACTCTACCCATTATATACATATACACGTGTATGTGTGTGTATATATTATATATATATAATATATATATACATACACACATATATACTTTGCTACAGTTTCAGTTAAACACTGTTTAATGTTTTTCCTGTTTATGTTTGAATCTTTTCTTTACTCCGTTTAGCAGAGTCGAAGACGAGCCCACGCAGTGTTGTTGCAGCGTTGCCGGTGAGAATCTTTACACAACCACTAACACACAATGTTTTGTAGGCAGGTCAACGTTTATTGATCCCAGTTTCCTCCTGACATTTTAATCTGTTAATCCAGTAACAGAGAAATGGCTTTCTGCAAGGTGCGTTCTCAAGTGGGATGAGATCAAATACAGTGTTGTTCTTTTTCACTTCTGTCCTGTTTCACGTGTCCGCTTGCAGCTTCGCCGTAGGGTGCGTTCGTCCAGTCAGACGGGGGCGTTGTGAAACCGGAGGATTTAGGAGTTAGGATTCACCGTGACTGAATCGTAAGGTCGTAGAAAAAAAGCGTGCGGCGACTAGACATGCAAGTTGACACGTGGCGTCAGGTCGTTTTGGCGTTTGTAGGCGTGTGTAAACGTGGTCAAGGGTGTCTCGTGAAAGACTAACCAAAAATTTTTTACATTTTTAAAAAAAAAAAAGGCAATTTGTCATGAGGTCCCTTGATACAGAACTAGAGAAGGAAGCAGGCAAAGAATAGAACACAAGCGTATAAAATAGCGAAACGCATGCACGTGTTAGTTTTCTTTCGCAATGCATATAATATCAACATGGCCCCACACACACAATAAACTCAGTGTTTCATAAAAATCTCTGGTCTTTCTTTTGAAAATAGTGTGGACTGTTTAATAGCAGAATAGGAATTACATCCGGATTTTGGATCAAGGTCGACGTAAGAACAGGAGGATCGTAGTTATACACTCTACGGGGATGAGACGTTAAAGGCTTCGGGATGCATAACGCGGAGACGACGCCCGTGAGGTTTGTTTTGTGCAAAAGACTAAACCGATCCGTTTTTGCTCTGTCCTAAAAGTCCTCCAGTGCTGCAGGTGGCGCTGTTACAATGTCATGACAATTATCCCACAACTATAGGAAGAAGCATCTCCTCAAAGTCGGCCATTTTGGAATGGCCATTTGACATGTTCGCAGGAGCTTGCGATTTTTCAAAATTTCCGCACTCGGGCCGAGACGCGTCACGTGACGTCGTCATCACGACAAGCGTTCAGCCGAAGCCCTTTTCGATTCATGTACGTGAAACTTGAGTACAACTAAAACTGCGAAGTCCGGGATAAAATGGTGGTCCAAAAAACTATTAAAAAAACAAAAACAAAACCTCATCGTCCTAGGTACAATGTTCAGCTAGCTAGACGTCTGGTTGTGATTTAGCTACCTCTTTAATACTTTCGTAGCTAGCTTTATATTTTCCTCACAATTTCAGCGACGACCGCTTTATTTGAGAACTTTTCATGCCAATATATTGTTAATATTGGCACAAAAAGACGTCAAATGACGTGCGTACGCCGGCGTTAAAGCGGGGCGACGACAGTCAGCTAGCTTTAGCAGACATTTTCCTGATTTATTTGTAATTTTTTTCACAATTGTTAGAATTCTCAAACCGTTTTGTTCTCGGAAGCCTGGCCACCGTCGTTTCCACGTGAAGCATGCTGAGGCCTTAAGGGTTCTTCAGATGTTCCTCTAAGGCACAGGTCCTGGAGAACCCCCTGTCCTGCACGTTTGAGTGTTGTCCCTGCTCCGAACACGCTTGATTCAACTTATCAGCTTCAACCAACTCATCCTGAGTTGAAGTGGGTGTGTTCGAGCAGGGAACCACAGGTCAAGGGGGTTCTCCAGGAAGACCAGAGTTGGGAACCTGTGATTTAGAGGAGCATTTCGTTATGCAGAACAAACCCTAAGAGTATTTCACCAAAATGGGTTCCAAGCTTGAACGGCTAGGATTTGTTTTTCCCCTAAGAGTGTAGAGCGGTCCTCAGCTCCGTCCAAAGAAAAATCTATACGTCAAATTTGCCTCTCGGAGTACGAGAGCTGGTTCAGATTTCACGTTTTACGCTAAAACCCTCATATGAGGTGTTCAAGTCTTTCTTTGTGTGTGTGTGTGTTGATTCGCTGCATGCAATCCCGTGTCCTTTCACCTCGTCACCTTTCGGCTGCATAGTAACAATAGAAAGTGTCAAGATGTACAGGGTCTGGAGTACAGAATCGTTGCATAGTGATAGTCACACCTCTTTTTAATCTTTGATCCAGAACCAACAACAAAAAAAAAAAAAACGCCACAGAAAATCTCGTAAAACCTCAACTGGCATGTCAGGGTTTTTCTGTTTTTTTTTTTCTTCTTCAGCAATAACTGGAGTAAAGAATCGGAATGGAGGAAAGGAAAAAAAAATCTGTAGTATACGCTAAAGTACAATATATTATTTGACCCTGTTTTTCGAGAGGTATCGCGCAGGAGTTACGGATCAGTTACAATCGGTGTAAACAGTATCTAAAGCTGCTGTAATCGACTTTTAAGAACACTTCGGCTATTTACATCCCGACAGCGATCGCTAAGATAGACGTGACACCGGCGCGGGGGCCGGAATCGAAGCGGACGTCGAAGTCGCGCTCGAAATCGGGCGTCCCGATATAAAACCGTGGTCCGCTCTTACAAACAAAAGAAAACTACTGGGGGGGGGGGGGAGTTCTTTTTCAGCTAGCTAGACGTACAGGCGTGGTTGAGCTGCATCTTTAATACCTTCTTAGCTAGCTTTGTATTTGAGCTATTTCAGCGACGGCTGCTCGGTGTAACGCTAGCCGGCTAGCTTTATTTCAAATCCTTTTCACGCCAATATCAGCCAGCTAGTTTAGCCCAATTTAAAGCGGGGCAACAGGCAATTGGTTTTGTTTTAAAAATTTGAAGGATCGGTTTGTTCCTGGGTCGGCGGATATATTTTCAGCCGACGTTGTGCGTATCGCGAATATATGTTCATCCATATTGAACGCGGGCCTGAAGGGGAAAGGTGTGGCCTTCGTCGGCAGCCAACATCGCTTACAGCAGCTTTAATAAATATGTGTTTGTCCACTCAACTATTTTCTAACGTGTCGATTTGTAGTAAGATCATCCGTCAAGTACGAACATGCGCACTGCCTCAGATCCGCATCCATCCATCTTTCATGCATTGTTTTTTTTTTTTGTTTGGTTTTTTGTTTTTTTTTTACACAATAATAATCATTTTAAACAGAACTCATCATGCCTGTCTCGATATAAAATCATAACATTTAAAAAAAAAAAAAAGTTTCTCCAGTGATGTGAAAGGCAACATTAGCATTCGGTTAGCATTCATCATGTGTACAGAGACTCGACTAGAGCAGCGCTACGGAGAGTTCACGAACACGCCACGGAGACGGAGAGTCGGAGCTGGCCGAGAGAAAAACGTTAGTGAAACCTTGGCGGCGTGGATGAGGTGTGAAACCGGAGGAAAGCAGCAGGTCGGTGTGGCTGAAACGAGCGGCGCGAGGACGAGGCAGTGTTTCTCGCGACGGTTCTGCAGCGAGAAAGAGGAGATGTGGGAGGAGGCGGAGGAAGAGGAAGAGAGCGCTTCTTCTCTTCTATCCTTTCCTCTTCTCTCTCAGGCTGCGAGGACAAACCGGTTCACCCTCGACATCCCTGAGACAAGAAGGAACCCGTGTTTTGTTGTGTTTTTGTTATGTTCTGTAGATCGGTATGGAGGTTTCAAGTTTACCACGAGCCGGAGGAGTTCGGCGTGGAACGCTCCACTTCCACATTTTTAGCATAGAGAGAGAGAGAGAGAGAGTGGCATCATTTCCTCTTTTCAGAAGAGCACACAGACGCAGAAAAGAGTGTGGATCGGTGCAGAACGCTGCTTTCACAATGACGTCTCGACCATCGGCTTCACTCTCTGACTCGTACAGAGCGCTAACACTGGAGACTCCTTACTCCGGAATTGTTAGACGAGCGCATTACGATAAACCTGCACTACTGTCTGCTAGTAACACTGTTACAGAAAACTAATCAACACCTTCTGGCAAATCGCAATCCAGAATTCGACAGCGCTGTGGTATAAAACGGTAAAAGAAGCGATATCCAGACGTAACAATACCAAAACCTGACACTAGAGGGCGCTGCGTAATAACGGTCCTGTAAACTGAGCTAACTTGCTTATTTTTATTTTTTAAGCAAATGCAACATTTGAGCATAACGTCAGAAGCAATATTTAGGAATTTCATTGTATTAGGACGATTGTAAGCATTTTGTCGTAGCTAGATACGGCTGCGATTAGAGTGACGGAAGCCCCGCCCACAACTGCCTCCTATTGGTTGATTCATGATTACTTTCTAGAACGAAGAAAGAAACGCATAAAAATCAACGGCACCTGACCGATACGACGACATCATTACGAAAGCAGCTTAGCACCAACACCACTGCATTGCGGTGTGTATGTGTGTGTGTGTGTGTGTGTGTGCATGTGTGTCTCGAGTCCCTGCATTCCAGACAGAAGACGTCGAGCACGGAGAAGTCCTGAGACGAGGTAGTTGAATCTGTGGATTGGAGCTCCAGCAGGGAGGAGGAGTCGTAGCTACAGGTAAACTCCGGCCACTCAGAGGGCGGGGCGTGTGAGGGCGTGGCTGCACATCTCTTCCTCCTCACTGTAGGTCCACATGCAAACTAGATCTGTAGACATGCTTGTTCGTAAGGCAGGGTCGTTAAATAGTCTTTACCCTGCTGTCGTGTATAAATAACGGAGTGTCTATTCGTGCTCAGGTGAAAACAGAACAGCTGTATGTACCCTAAAACACCAGAAATATACGTCTGTCCCTATAATCAATGACATCATTACCAGCCCTATTTTCACTTATTAGGTTTGATGTAGTAAATATAATCAGTAGCTAACAGCTAGCTAAAGTTATGCCAATTGTTAAGTTGTGCGAGTGAAAACCGTAGAAGATTGCTCCTTCTGATGTTACGCAACGAGAAATAGGGCGCAAACAGCATTTCTACTTTCACCTCGGGACGAATATCACCTGCTTATAAATAGATGTAGAGCGTTCGCCAGTGACCATGTGACTGTCCAAAGCAGTCTTGGAATAATCTGATCTCAATACAATCTGACGCGCCCGCTAGTCTTTGCGTTTCCGTCGGATTAGGGAAGTTTCATAAACAGCCCGTTGTCCATGGAGGAGACGGGGACGGGGAAGGGGAACTGGAAGAGGTTGACGTCGGCGGTGAGCGCGGCCACGGCGGCGGGATCGTGCTCGATCTGCGCGCGCAACGCTGGTTCGATCTTATCAAGTCGCCGCTTGAGCCGCTTAGCCTCTCGTTCGCGCACCAGCCGCGCTTGTCTCCTTTCGGGCGTCTCGGTGGCGCGTTTGAGGCGCATGGCCTCGCGGTCTCGCTGCAGCCGGCGCGCTCGCTGTTCCTGCGTCTCCTGCAGCCGCTGCATGCGCTTAGCCTCGCGGTCGCGTAACCGTCTCAGCTCGCGCTCCTCGGGCGTCTCGCGCTCGCGCTTGCTCTTCTTGGCCACGCGTTCGCGTTCCAGTCGTTGCATCCGCGCCTCGGCCGGTTCGTTCCTGCGCCGTGATGCCCACTTTCTCATCTCCGAGGACGGACTGCCCGCCAGCTGCTGATACGCAGCACAGCTGTTACACACCAGCAGCACGCCTGCTGGATACACGGGCATGGGGTTTAACAAGTCGGGGAGCGGGTTGAGGGTGTCGGGGAAAGAGGGCAGTGAAGATCCGGAGGACAGGAGGCTGCCCGGGAGCGGGGGGAAGCCTGAACCTAGAGAGGTTCTGTGATTGGCCCCTTGGATGGACATGTGACCATCAGACACGGACACGGCCTGGACCATAGAGCAGGTCTGATCTCCGCTGCTGCTCCCTAAATCACTGGCACTGAGGAAGTCATTCAGCTTTTCCCTGCAGTGTGGAAACAAATGACACAAAAATGATGCCACAGTTAACGATGAGAAGTTCATATATATATTGCTTTGTTTAATTATCTAGCTAGTGTTGATATATATATTTGTATGTGTGTGTGTGTGTATATATATATATATATATATATATATATATATATATATATATATACATATATAAAAATGATATATGTCCTTAGAAATACCAAACGCTCATAAAGAAGACTCGCATATCTATATATTTCTTGCTTTAAGGCTCGATTATGACCTCTTCAGTGATGTTAATACACAGGTGAACCAACGACAGGGAGTCGATTCGAATCGCGATTCATTTTCAATTTGATTCAAAAGCAATTTTTTTTTTTTTTTTTGTAAATCAGAAACGAGTCCTATACACTTCTATATACTCAACGGATATTCGATTCAGCCTGAGAATAACCATGGACTGTAGTGGTGTTGGTAGTTTGTATATAAAAGATGTTTGGGATTTAAAATCGATTTTTAGTACAGTGGACGGGTGCTTGGGTTGCAGACCTGTTGAAGTTCTTGGTGTCGGTAAAGCGAGCTCCACACACCGCACAGTTGGAGAGTCGGTCGTCTGAGTGAATGAGGAGGTGACGTCCGAGAGAGCCCGGTGAGCTGAGAGCTCGTCCACACACCGGGCACACGTAACTCTTACTGCTACCCACCGTCGATGTGTGCTGCTCGCGACAAGAGCGAGGGGGAGCGAGAGAGAGAGATTGATTTTCACCAGTTTCACCAGCACAGATCCTTTATTTAATTATAACAGCTGCCTTCTAGCTAATTAACACCTCTAACTGGACTTAAAGAGCGTTTTCCACTGCACGTTTCAAGATCTAGATCGGTCCCATATTAAGCATTAAGGGGTTTTAATTGAGTTCATTTCCCATCAACCCCATTATATAACATCGAAGAAGTTATTTAGATTAACGCCGTTCTCTCGTCTGATTGGCTGTTTCCTTCAACAAGATTAATGGTGCATTGTGAAGAAATGAAAATGGTTTAAAATTGTTGACAAAAATGATAAAGTTATAATTACATTATCAACAAAGTGTGCACCGTGTATTTTTCTGTGTTGGAAAAATAACTGGGCTGCTGCATTTATTTTTTATTATTATTATTATTTTAAAGATGTTAAACACAAATGTTTGTGCAGGCTGGGAAACTCAAACAGCACAATGTATTGGACAAAAGTAACAATGAAACAAAGATTTGTTTGTGTGTATGGTGTTGTGTGAAATGTCTAACCAATCTGAAATGAACTGTTAGCTAGCCCCGCCCCCAATTATCATTATATCTAGTACAAGTGGAAGATTTGATGGAAAAAGTTCCAGTTTCCTTAGGCAGAGGAGAAAAGACCTGTAGAGACAGTGTTGATGGTGGTAGTGATGGTGGTAGTGGTGTTCATGATGGTAATGATGGTGGTAGTGATGGTGCTAGTGGTGTTCATGATGGTGGTAGTGGTGTTGATGGTGGTAGTGGTGGTGATGATGGTAGTGAAGATGGTGCTAGTGGTGTTGATGTTGGTAGTGAAGGTGATGATAGTGATGGAGGTGGCAGTGATGGTGATCAGTCCTTCCAGGATTTTGCTATCACAGCAAATGAACGAAAAATCAATGAAACACCGCAATATTCAGAGGAGCTTACAATTTTTCTAAATTACCAGATTTGGAGTTTCGCAGATTTGGGCCAAGACGTGTCATGAGACGGCATCACGACGCACATTCAGTCAAAGTGCATCGAACATGAGTACAGTTAAAAGGTCTCATTTACCAACAAACATCACTGTGAAAGACCGTACAAAACAATTTTGTGCGATTATGATATGGTGGTGATGGCAGTGATGATGGTGATGGTAGTGGTGAATATAATGGTGGTGATGGTAGTGGTGAATATAATCGTGGTGGTGGTAGTGGTGAATATAATGGTGATGATGGCAGTGATGATGGTGATGGTAGTGGTGAATATAATGGTGGTGATGGCAGTGATGATGGTGATGGTAGTGGTGAATATAATGGTGGTGATGGCAGTGATGATGGTGATGGTAGTGGTGAATATAATGGTGGTGATGGCAGTGGTGATGGTAGTGGTGAATATAATGGTGGTGATGGTAGTGGTGAATATAATGGTGGTGATGGCAGTGATGGTTGTGGTGAATATAATGGTGGTGATGGCAGTGGTGATGGTAGTGGTGAATATAATGGTGGTGATGGTAGTGGTGAATATAATGGTGGTGATGGTAGTGGTGAATATAATGGTGGTGATGGTAGTGGTGAATATAATGGTGGTGATGGCAGTGATGGTAGTGGTGAATATAATGGTGGTGATGGCAGTGATGATGGTGATGGTAGTGGTGAATATAATGGTGGTGATGGTAGTGGTGAATATAATGGTGGTGATGGCAGTGATGGTAGTGGTGAATATAATGGTGGTGATGGCAGTGGTGAATATAATGGTGGTGATGGTAGTGGTGAATATAATGGTGATGGTGGTAATGATGATAATGATAGTGATGGTGAATATAATGGTGGTGGTGATGGCAGTGATGATCAGGATGGTGGTGATTATAATGGTGATGATGGTGGTGGTAGTAGTGATGATGTCCTCACCTGGTAGACGTGTGCAATGAGTTGATCTGCGCTGCCGAACTCCAGAGTGCAGATGGGACATGCGTAATTACCCCCCAGGTCTGACTCCCTCTCGCTCTCCTAACGGACACAATGTACACACACACAGGAAGTGCTTTAAAGACAACAGTAAGTACTTACACGAACAGCAAACTTCTCCTCAACAGAGTGTTTACAACAGTAATACACCCTGATCCCACATTTATTCATAAGTGAGTCGTACTATACGTACCTCTGCTGAACGTGGTTCCCTTTCTTGCAGGGTACCAAGAGATTAATATCTCTGGATAGAGTGTGTGTGGGTTTGTTTTTTTAAATAACGGACAGTATGTGACCACGATAGTTATTTCTTTTTCTTTTTTAAATCTCAGGAAGAAACAACAAAATTTCTCATTTAAACATTTCTGATTCATATTTATTTATTTATTTATTTATTTATTTTACCTTTAATCTTTATTATTATGGCTTTCTGTTCACTATATATGCTCACTACATAGAATATAGCATAATGCTGATATGTATAGAGCCTAGTGTAGTGCACTATATACTGTATAGAACGCCAAGATTTGAGACTCGGCCAAAGGAAAGGCAAATTTATTCTTGCTGTTTAAAAGTATTGGCACCCCCGGCTTTCTTTGCAGCCGTTACCGCAAACATCCTCCCGAGAACCCCCTCCCTCTTCGACGGGCACGGTTACGTGATGATTATCCGGCACAAGGACTCAATCAGGGTACGGAGAGTTCTGGATTCATAAAAAAAAATGATAAATACAATAAAAATAAATAAACGCTGTGTGAGCAGTGATCTCCACATGAAGCTGAATGATAATCACTCCAGAAGCTGTGGATGTGTGGGAGGTGTGATGCTGTAGTATCATGTGCCCAGTGTAAGACTTTTAAACACACACACACACACACACACACACAATGCTGTTCATTCTGCCACACTAATGTAGCTGCCAACGACAACGAGGAGGCGTTAGCATGGAACATGAGCGTCTCCTACAAATCTGAGTGAGTCATCATCTCAACTGTCGTGGTGACGCTTTGTACCGCGTTGCCATAGAGGCATGAATCACGCTTCTGAAATAACACCCAGGACGCGTTTCCTCGTCTCCGGCTGCACGGTGGAGCTCCTCAAAGAAGCGCCTGATTTGCTCCGTTCGATGTTACGTCAGTGTCTTTCTTAAGTGACTCACTGGAAATGGATTATTTTCCGAAAGCATCACTTCCTCTCGCGTGCTCATCCGATTCAAAACGTGACATAAAGCAGTGACTGCTCCTGTGGTTTCCTCATACACTGTGGTCAGACCTACATACACTACCCGTCAAAAGTTTGTGGACACGCGACTGAAACGTTTCTCATGATCCTAAAACCCTTTTAATGTGAAGGTGACAAAAATATAATCGTGCCGACGTATTTCGTTCATTAGAAAACTAACGCTTTATTTCCTCTTTTTTTTTCTTTTTTTTTTTCTATAAACAGGCGACTCTGAGCGAAAAAGCAGCCAATAAGAGTCCAGCGTAGGTGTGAACTCCTTTAATACTGTTTAAAAAACATCTCAGGGAGATTCCTCAAGAAATCGGTCGAGAAAATGGCCAAGAATACATTTCTGGAAATTCCAGGCAAAAAGGGTGGTTACCTTTACCACCCCTTAGTTGATTATTTACATATAACAGCACCTCCCAAAGTGTTTCATACATTTCGTTTTTTTTGTTAGTTTTCACTTGCATCATAGCAACTTTTTTCTATCTCTGAAAAAAATGTTGGCAAACTTAAAATTATCGCTTTAAAATGACCTCTGGCTGTTACACAGCACTGACACTGGAGACTCCTTCCGTAAATACACGTCTCCTCAAACAAAACATCGGCTGTACGAGTCCCTGCGAACGAGCCGTTACTATAGAAACGATAACGTATTACTTTCAATACTTTAAACCTGCGATTTGCAGCTGCACCCCTGTAGGAAATTAATCAACACCTTCTGACCAATCGGAATCCAGAATTCCACAGCGCTGTAGTTCTCCAGAAAGAAACTTTTACGGAAGAAGTGCTTTCCCAGTGCGGTTCAGTTCACGTCGTCGCTTTAAAGCGGTCAAGACTCACCTCCTTCATGCCTCCACTGTGAACGGAGCACTGGCTCGCCTTATGACACGTCATGTTGTCATCAGCCGAGGAGCTGGAGGAGTTCTCTTTGTCCAAGTCGCTGTCGCTGTCATCTGAATGAAGAAAAACACGTTAGCGTGACGGAATTACAGCGCCACCTGGATAACTCGCTCAGTGTGGAGGGGAGGTTCACCGGTGGTGCCGTCCTGCTCGTCCAGGTCTCCGCAGTCGGCGCTGTGGCGTGCAGAGTTGTCAGCAAAGTCGTCTTTCGCCTCCATCTCTGAAGCGTGCTGTAGGCCAGAGAAGCCTGTCATGTGAAACGGCCCTGTCGACAAACGAGGATAGAATTACTGAGGAAAACGACGGCGAGACGCTCACACAGAACGGCCCACAAGTGACGAGGAGAGAAAGTTACTCAGATGTGATGTCGAACAGGGCGGTGGGGTAAGTATTGGCACCCTTGGCAACAAATAAGTTTGCACGTTTAAATCCCACAACCTCCTACTAGTACGTACCCTCGTAGGTAGGACTACGGTATTGTTTAGGAATCCGATCAGAAACCGAAGCGTGCCACGCCGTGAGAGATCCCAGAGTTCCGACCGGATTGAAAAACGGATTCGGTCTGTCCGAAAGTCAGTCGTAGCGCAAAATGAGTCAGTCAATAACAAAATAAATAAATAAATAAATATCAAACAGCATGTAGTAATAATTAAATAATATAACTTATTTTCCATGACGTTCCGGAAATCGGAAAACCTTCACGGACACCTACGTGTATTTCATCACGGTAACGAACTTTATTCGATTATATGCAGTGTTAATGCGTGTTTATCGCGATCGGACGGTCCAATCCTGACAGTGTGTGCGATATGTTTTCTCACCCGTAGTGCGAAATTAAGCTCCGAGATTTAATGAATCAATTAAACTGAAAAGCCTGAACCGCATAATAAATAGCGATTAAGTCTCGTTGAACATCAGTTAATATTAAAGGTGTCTGGAGCAGCTTTACTCGACACTCGGACCTACAGGAAACTACGACGCAAAAACTATAAACAAACCGGAATTCTGGATTTGCGACAAGAAAAATGAATCCGCTGTAGTGAAGGAAACTTTTTCCTCTAAACCCGACCTTAAAGTCTGGTGTCTGTTTGACCCGTTTTGTCGGTGTAGGAATGAAATAAGCCCCGCCCACTGGCTGAGCTGTCCAGTGTTATACGTATGTATCGCTGCTAAAGCGAACACAAATTAAATAACGCACTGATCAGCGTGACAACTAGTTGTTCGATTTACATGTGCTTCGCAAGGTCTCTATACGCACGGGGACCGGTGCTCCCCTGACCTTCCGACCAGGAAAAGACCAACAAAGCAACCCCCCCCTCCCATCAACCTGGGAACTCGGGATGGTCTCCTCGACTCCGAGCGAGGGTAAATCAAAGTGGCTGCTAAAAAAAACTAACACGTCATTTGTTTTTAAACGAACGCGACAGTTCGCAGTTCTGAGGAAGAAGATAAACGTCGCTCTGTAGCCCGAACGTGCCGAGGTCAAAAACGGCGTCGTTCCCATTTCCAAGCTCCGACGTCCCGTTTCGGAGGTAATTCGAACACGTGCGTCGTCGCGAGCGAGGAACCCGGAGAAACGTCGGACCACGCGCGGCGCAGGGTTTGCTCCGAGGAATCGTTCGAGACGGTCGCTTCTTTACAACATCCTACCCAATTTGCGCAGAATGAAGAAAACCCGCCATTTAATTGCCGCTTGTTGATGAAGTCGCGGAATAGGAACCACTTCTCGCGTGAAAGTACACGATGAGGCCACGCAAACAAACGAACAAAAAAAAAAACTTTTTCATAAAGTATGTCAGTTGTGGAACAAAGTCAGAAATGAACTTTAAAAAAAATGAAGAGATCATACCGTGTAAGATTTGTGCTTGTGGAATTTGCGAGCGTTCGTTAACGGAGAACACTCTCCGAACACCGTCCGTCCGTCCCTCCCTCCACCAATCTGTCTCTCTCACACGCCGTCAGATTTGCATGAGGAAAGACGGTCTCAGTATTCAACACAACAGGCCGGCTTGACGGCTCGCAGCCAGTGATTGATGTGAGAGATACCCATCCCCCCCACACTAGTTCAGCCGGGCTCTGTCTGTACATCTGTCTATCTATCTATCTACCCTTCCTCCCTCCCTCCCTCCATCCATCCCTCCCTCCCTCCCTCTTCCTGTCTCGTTCTCGCTGCCACTCTGATGTTATCTCCACGTCTGTGTGTCTGTAGGCAGATGACGCAGTGTCTGACCGAATCCAGACAAAGAGACAGACTCATCAGCCGACAGAAAGGGTCCGAGTCGCACCAGGGCGAAGAGTTCGAGCGAGCGAGGGAGGGAGGGAGAGGAGGCGGGGGGTGGGGGGGTACAAACAAAACACACAAAAGAGACAGAGTATGCCAAAACTTTAAACACCCGGCTACGGGGTGGCCTTGAACTCACAGCACCCATCTCTCAACACTGAATGAAAAAAGACAGACAGACAGACAGACAGCACACAAGACAGGAAACGTCTGCATGGGTGGAGGCCCTTGTACCCCGTGTCGGTGTGAACACTTTCAATCGCCTACTAGAGGAAATGAAATGAGCTTAATGTACGTATCAGCTGATCGTCTGTGCGATTTCGGCGCTATTTTAAGACGGTTACTCGTCACGCTGTACGAGCGCACCGACACGTGTCCGCCACGTCAGATTCTACGACGGAGATCTCCACTAACGAGGATAAGAAACACAAACGTTCCTCAAAGTGAGCTTGAGGAAACGATCGTTTTTAGCATGTTTCGTTGACGCACCATCCGACAGAACCCGTCCTCCTATCGGTCGCTTTTAGACGAGCTTTGTAGCGGTGAAACTCGTCTCTAATAAATCGTCTGCTGTCAATGTCGACGCATCATAATTCCAGTCCGTACAGGATTTCGCCAGGTTTTTTGTGTGTGTGTGTGTGTGTGTGTGTGTTGCTGGTAAAAATGCTTGATCGCAGGAAATTGTTTTGCGCAGTCTTTCGCAGGGATGTTTGTCGGTAAACGAGTCCTTTTAGCTGTACTCATGTTCGACACACGTGAAGCGAAGACGGCTTTGGCTGGAAGCGCGTCGTGATGACGTCACGTGACGCGTCTCGGCCCGGACCTGTGGAAACCCTGCGGTACTTTTAAAAAAAAACCTTTCCTTGATTTTGCGCTCATTCCTGCGATTGCAAAATCATTCTCCAAAAAAAAAAAAAAAAAAATACATGACCTCAAAACACAACAGGCGGCTTACAAAATATTTAAAATATTTATACACCATCCAAACAGCGAAACAATACAAGACAGCTACAGAAAAAAATTTTATATATATATATATATATATATATATATATATATATATACACACACACACACACACAGAATCGGAAATAACTTCCAGTACCCTGGTCAAGTTCCAGCGAACGTGCCGAGTTCGAGGGTGCCATTACTTTAATCGTAGCGAAAACACTGCTAGAACGTTGAGTGCTAGCTTCGTCAGATGACTTAGCCTGATAATACAATACAAACACAACTAAGGTACGTAGTTTCTATGACACGGTTACCCCTCGTAGTGTCGTGAGCATGTACAGTGAACAGGAAGTCAATCTTTCTAGCTCCGCCCACACGTCGGTGGTTCAGTTCTCTCTGAATTTGTTAAGCAGATGTCAAATGCAAAGGAGCAGAAAAGCCCGGGGACGAGCGGTTAACAAAAAACAGGCCTCTGTGTTGTTTTTTAATTAACCATTTAATTTCCATACCTGATTTCATTTCTATTTTACGTGCTCATTGTCTTTTATTTAGGTGAAGCTGTAACTGTTTTCTGACCGCTTCAGGACACATCTTGTGGACTCTCTCGTTTCGCAGAGAGTCGCAAGTTCCACAACATTACATGTAACTATAAACGGATAAGTACGAGGCGAGATCCATTACGCCGTGGCGTAAGAGGAATAAAACGCTGAGGGATGTTCTGTCATAGGAAGATAAGCAACTTCAGGACCGTAACCGTGACTCCGCCGCATCACATCGTCCGTCGTTAATTACTTTCTTACAGCGGCAGCGCGACACGGAGCATTTTATTACCTTTCAAAATATAAAAACAGCCCGGGGAACGGAGACGCATGAGAACCGTTCGTTTATCCTTCATCATGAGAATAAAAACCTGTTCCCACCGATTTAAAAATGTCCGTGAGTGTTGACTCTTGCATCAGGATTTGTGCATCGAGAATTTTTTTTGTATAAAATCAATGAGACTGTAGGGATCTGTACTGAACGCTTAGAGGAAGTCGGGAGGAGTTCGGATTTGCTTCAGGAAGCACATTAGCTCTCGCGTCTTTCTCTAGCTAAATCAGATTTGGCTCAAAGAAATGTGTTATTTAAATAAATTCAATACAACTATAGAAATTAAACATGTAATATCTCTAAAAATATATATATATATATATATATATATATATATATGTAAATAAATCAAACGAATTTTGTGTCAGCAAATGACAAATGAGATTTTGTTACAGTTTTGGGTTGACTCGAGTCTCGACTCGAGTCTCAACTCTCGACTCAGACTGAGTTTTATCTCTTCTGTACCGACTTCACGGAGGTGTATATATCACGTGACAGATTTTGTCTCATCTCTCATCGCATTTTTGGCATGACTCGGTCTCCGAAGCTTGCAGGTAATCTCGGTTAGTATCAGATCGAGGCAGACGATCTAAAGAGCTCGGATATCAGTACAGCACTGATAACGCGGGGAAAAGTGGAAGGGTTTTACTCTTGTGTCCAACACTGTGTCACGTCAAATAAATGTATTTATTTACTTATTTATTTATTTTAAAACACCTTTGGTGCAAAAAAGAAAAAGAAAAAGAAAAGTTCATTACTGTCGGTGAAAGCGAGATGAAGCGCTCATTTAGGTGGACCCGAGGAACCTGAGGAACAAACGTGCACATTTTCACTCCAGGTCCATGTACAACTGTGAAACATGTCCTATGATCTGCGATAAAAGCTTATTCAAACGCGGTTTAGAAAAGATTATTTCATTCTTCAGACCCAAACGACTGAGGATGGTCGTCAATCATCGAACTCGCACACTGCTTGTAGCTTTATTCGAATAAATCGTCGATACGGTGAAGTTCTCCGTAAGGAGACGTTCACTTAACGTTTATGGAAGGAGTCTCCGGTATCAGCGCTTTGTAACAGTCGGAGGTAAAGCTGAAACTTCCCCGACATCTTCAGGACAGACGGAGGAGTTCACGACGGTCTGTTTGTTCGTTCTGCACTTTACAACAAGCCGCGTTTATCCGTCATTTTTTTTTTTGTTCTTTTTAACCGTACTTGTCGATTCGCCGTGGCGCTAGAGGAACACTCAGGGCGTGCTGTTATAGGAAAATAAACAACAATTCTGGTCGGTAACATTAACTTCATCACATCCTTCCGTCCTTAGAAGGTTTTATTTCTTACGTGTTTACGTACGTACATTATTCCACCCCGGTATCTGAAACTAATCCGGTCCGAATAGGGCTTCAGACTCGTCTTACGTTTTCACGTCTGTGATCTGAGCGTTTGGGCTCGTGTGCGTGTGATAACAAAATCATAAGATATATGAAAGTATTTAACACAGAATTAAATCTCTCCTAAACTTTTACATACAAACAACAAGAAAGTTAATTCATTAATAGTTCATATTTTTTTTTGGTGTTGTTGTTGTTGTTGTTGTTAGTTCTTCATCCAAAGCCATTCAAGAGAAATGCTCAGTAAATGTTAGTTACATATACACTGTGTGTCTTTCTGAAAGTCTGATCATTCAGCGTAGAATTAGACACTATATTAAATATATAAATCACTAAAATGTCAGGATTGTAGAGATTGTAGATATAGTAGTAGGGTTAGAGAGGAGCAGCTGTCCCTCTGAAAGCAATGCGGATGTGGGTTATACATCATGTCCAGCCTAGAAATACGAGTTAAATCAATGGAGATTGATTTAATAGGCGTCCATCTCATTTTTTTTGCACTGTAAATAATAATATGTTTACAATACCTGTGATACCTACAATTCACTTTGAAAGGGTTGGTCTGTTTTCGTCTTGACATATTATCATTCCCCAGCTGGAAAGAAAAAATCCTGCCTCCTGCCTCCTCCTCTTTCTCCTTCTTTCTCTTCGGCCAGACACAGTCGGTTAATTCGATTATCTTTTGATCCAGATAGGAAAAAAAAAAAACAGTCTTTTACAGGAGAATGTGCTGAAAAGGAAAAGGAAAAGGAAAAGGAAAAGGAAAGACTAGACTAACACAAGAGTGACAATCCAGCAGGCTGCTTCATCTCATTTCACCGAATAAACACGGAGTATTCCTGCGAACCGACACCTCTCACGGCTCACTTTCAACCTCATCATGTTGAGACGTCTATCGGCTACATTTCACCTCATTTTCGCGTACAGAAACGAGCTGAAACGAGCTTAAACACCAGAAAAACGCCGGTTCGGGTAGCAGATGTTCCTCACTGAGAAGCTCCGAGTTGCTCTGCGGAGAGCGAGCGCCGCCATTCACTGCTGTTTTCGTTTCCCGAAATGCAGTGTGGGATACCTAGTAGTCCAAATGAGCAGACGCCATATTAGCTGCTGTTGTGATACGTCGACGCGTCCGCCATTTTGGAAAGGTCAGCGTGTCATCGCAAGAACTGCTGATCTACCTTCATTGTAACCTTGTAATTGGCTATTAATTTAACTGATTGTGTGTATATATATAAATAAATATATATATATATATATATATAAATGTGTGTATATGTGTGTGTGTGTATATATATAGTATATATATATATTACTTTGTTATAGGCTAGACATCATACATTTGTAAATGCACTGTTTAAACAGCCTGAAAAGTGGATCTTGAACAGAAATTAGCATTAAATAATCATCATTAAATCATAAGATACAGCTACTAGTCTTGAATTTAAATGTTTATTGCAATTCCATCCATCCATCCATCTTCTACCGCTTACTCCTTTTCAGGGTCACGGGGAACCTGGAGCCTATCCCAGGGAGCATCGGGCACAAGGCGGGGTACACCCTGGACAGGGTGCCAATCCATCACAGGGCACAATCACATACGCACTCACACACCCGTTCATACACTACGGACACTTTAGACACGCCAATCAGCCTACCATGCATGTCTTTGGACTGGGGGAGGAAACCGGAGTACCCGGAGGAAACCCCCGCAGCACAGGGAGAACATGTGAACTCCACACACACAAGGCCATGGCAGGAATCGAACCCCCGACCGTGGAGGTGTGAAGCGAACATGCTAACCACTAAGCCACCGTGCGCCCTTGTTTATTGCAATTGATACATTTAAATCCAAAAATAATTATAATAATAGGTTCATAATAATACATCAAGAATTAATGATTGAGAGTCAGGATCTTATTGTTTATATCTATACAAGTGGAATTGTTAATAAACAGATTTAATGAGAACAAATAAAGCAGCCAAATGTAATATTCATGTGCAATTAGCTTTACACAATGGTCATCGGAATTGAAATAACATAAATTCAGCAGACATTGGCAGACTTTAAGCTAATCTTGGCAATCGAGAGTTACATGATCATGATAAACAAGTCAAATCCACAAATGTATCTTGTCAAAGTTCAAGTAAAAATATTATGAATGTTATTTAAGAACTGTCACCATGTTAAAGAGAATCTAAATAGTAATGAAACAGAAATAAACTGAAGCCCAGTTAGCCAGCAGCTATAAGCTAATGCTGCTCCGGTGTAAAATCTCAGGAAATGAAAACACATTTGTGGGGAAAGTGATTTCTTTTACTTTTCTTTTGCAATATCGTCATTTTGTAGATCTAAATTATGTGCAGTGTGTTGACATTTGGGGAGAAAAATCACAATTTAAGCTATATTTGGTTTATTGGATAGTTGCCCCCTTCAAGATGGCGCCGCTTTTCATCTCTATGACAATGAACGTTTTTGCGTTAGCATTAGCATTTGTTTCTTTCATCTAAATAATATGAAAATCATCAAATAAAGTGGTTAATGCGCAATTTAAACTTGTGTCTAAACAGTTAGGATACTAAAGAATACTCAATATGAGTAGAAGTCATAGTTTTATGATGTTATAAACATTAATATGTTTATAGCTATGTGTCATTTGTATGCAGTAAAATAAAAAAAGAGATACAAATGACAGACTTTCACATATTGTGACATATAAAAAAAAACATAATTAAAAAATTAATACACAATAGTTTGGTGCTCCAGGGATAAATAACATCTTGTATGCAGTTTTAGAAAATATCCAATGTGTTTTTCTAACATTAGCCACTAGATGTCGCACAGAATCACGGTGTGATTTACTTGTTTATAATTTTAAAGGTTATAAACCTTTTTTTTTTTTTTAAATGATTGTTGAAACCCGATTGATTTAATCAGATCTGATATTGACTGACATATGATCGGACTGGCTTTTAGCTGTATTTTTAAACAAATAATCAAAAATAGTTGGGAAAAGCATGTTCAAAATGTAAATAAAAACAGAATGCAATGATTTGTAAGTCTCATAAACCCATATGTTATTCACAATAGAATATAGAAAACTTATCACATGTTTAAACTGAGGAAATGTACCATTTAAGGAAAAAATAAGGTAATTTTGAATTTCATGGCCGCAACAAGTCTCAAAAAAAGTTGGGACAGGGCAACCAAAGGCTCGAAGTATAAAGACTGAGATGCAAATCATGAAGGGTGGATTTTTCCTTTTAAAATAAGAAAGCTAAGTAAAATCACATGCATTTTGTGTCAGTACTTTGTCATTTTAAATCCGGATCTAAGTAAAATAATAAAAGCGTTTTCTAGGTAAATTGTCATCATTTTATTGTGATTTCACACTCTTCACTGATAAATAAACAATTTTTACAATCACCATCCTGAAAATAAATGGAGTGAACATAAGGTAAAGAGTAGGGTACATAAAGAAGAATGAGGAATAGTTAAAATATAAAGGTTATGCTACATTTTATGAATAATTCATGTGAGCAATTTTTTAAAGTTCTGAGGTTTAAATATACACACCTACTGGTTAGTCAGTGGTGCTGCTTTGGTAATTTTAGTGCTTAATTTATAATATTTTTAAGATGAAAAACTGCAGATTAAAAATTATGGATTAAATTCTTAGCATCCTGAAAATTCAGCTGGCTTTACAAACATCCAACAGCTCCACTTCTAAATCCCTATTATTTTGAGGCACTTCTTCTGTTACTCTTCTTCTATATTGACTGTGTCCAAATGTCATCATCTGACTTGATCCTCTGCCACCAACACGTCATTCTCCGGCTTGTGTTCATGCTGAACCTTTTCTCAGAGCCACGCCTGGCTTATACGTCAAGTTTTTCAAGAATTACTCAAAGCACTAAAGACTTTAAACCACTCTGTCCCATGTGGTAACAAACCCTGTAAAATATCTATTCAAATGTAGGGATAAAAATTATACTGATAATATTCCCCCAGAGTTAACTGCAGTGTAGTTAATTCATTAAGTAACTGTGGATGTAGTAAAAGTTAAGCGAAATACAAAGCTGATGAAGAACTTTTCTCTGAAACGTCCTGTTTCACTAGAAACCTTGTGTACTTCGCTTAACTTTTGCTACCTCTATATATAGTTCATGTAGTATAAAATAAGAGTAGAACACAAAGTTTCAGAGAAAGTGCATTCTTCATTTTTTTATGAATAAAATTATTACTTAAGTTGGTGTTATTGTTATTACTACTACTAGTAGTATTACAAAAGCACATATTTACATATAAGCAAAAGAATGTTAAGCACATAAAGTTTAATAAAGGAAAAAGACATGTTTAAGACCTTCCTTTTTACTCAGGCGTTTGGCTAGGTAACTCTATATGCCTTATAATATGCTGTTTTATTTAACTTCCTTTCATTTTACATAATATTTTGTCCTTCCTCATTCTTTTGTATCTGTATTGACTCATTGATAGTTATCTCACATGTAAACCTTATTTTATTCATGATCACCAATCAGTAATACATTCATCTCAAAATACATTTCCTTTCATTCAAATAATTTGATATGTTTTACTCTTTCTGTGTAATATTTTGTTTCATATTTCTGTAAACCACTTTGGGCCTGCATTATGTATATTTGATGTACTAGAAGTGGTATATAAACAAGGTTTGTTCCAATAGATTGACTTCAAAATAGGTCATTTTGAGCAGAACAGAATTGTTTGGGGGAAATAACTGCAATCAAATATGCAAATGAGCACAAAATGTAAATGGGCGGGGCCAAAAAGTACAAGAAACCGGATTCAAGATGACAAAAGCTGATGCGTTTTCTACACAAAGTGCACTTTACTTGTTTTTTGTTTACTTTATTGAGTTAGTTGCAGGTCGTTGTATAGATGCTGCAGTTATATCAGTTGTATCAAAGCACAAAACAGAAGATAAAACACCAAAAAATTGTGCGTTGGATCCTGAAACCTTCCTTTAATGACTCTCTAGAGAAGTGCCACAACATGACAGAGATGACGTCATCACTGCCTGCCACGAGGTGAGGTGCAGACCGGAGCACAGCCCGTTAGAGCCGATGGAACCTTCCGCCGTAGGGACACGTAGCGGAATGTTATAAATGCAGCAACGTTGCGAAAATTTTCTGACGAATGTTTTTCACCAAGTACGCCCATCTATAGATATATAAAATGTAAAAAAAAAAATATTGCAGTGATTACAAAGTTATAAGCGTTTAAAAGAAAGAAATAGAGTTATGCACGAGACAGGTGTCTGACTTAGCGCTTGGTACTTTATCATAACAGGCGATCAAATGAGGCGATAAACAGCCATTCTGGAGTAGTCGATATATCTCTGGAATAATATTTACATCTAGTATACACTTTTAAATCCACTTTAACGCGCTGTCTACAAATCCGTTGAAGTTTGTGGGGTAACAGTGAGTGTAACCTTCCGCGCTCAGTAAGAAGTGCTGAGGCTAGGGCCGCCGCCATTTTGAATGTCTGGTCCCTTCCTTCCTCCGTCGCGCATAGAGAGAAGATTCCGGTTGTTTTCTGGTGTCGTTACGGCTGGTGAGTACGCTCTATCGGGAAATAAACACGGATAAACAACGTGTATTGCGGTTGCGCCAGGTTCGGGGTGTTGAAACGACTCGAAATGGCTGCTTTGTAAAGGTTGAAGCTGCGTAAGGGGTCGGGAAGTGAAGCAGGCTAGCTACATAGGTCGTTAGCTACATATGCTAGCGTTAGTTAGCAAGACAGCTAGCATAGCATATAGCGTTCCGATTTAACTGCATAGTGAATCCTGTGCTGTCATTCAGACTCTTGCTAGGAAGCTAAGCTCATTTTTATTAATGCTAGGCTGCGTATTGGCTTATTAGCATCCTAGCTAGCATCTTTATAGATAGGGATATATGATGTGAAATGATCCAGGCGTGTCCATTTATGCAAACGCAACACCTGATGATAATTCATTCATATAACTAGTTTATATGGTTTACGTGATTTTCTTCGTCTTGTTTTTACTCAACTAGTATTAATCCTGTGTTAACTCATAGCAAAGGCCTGCATGTTATCTACTAGCTAATAGAAGAAAACGCAGGCAAGTTTCAAACCGTCTTTATTTCTTTCATTTCTCGAAAAAACAACTCGAAGAAGTGATTTGTTATTTTAGTCTCATTAAAAATGTGTTTGTGTGTTTTCATGAGTATATGGACCCCCTATAGCACGAGCTTAAACTGATGTGAAGTCATGTTTCCTCATCCTGATTATTATTATTATTATTATTATTATTGTCATCATCATAAGTGGTTCAAACTTATTGAATATGATCTGAACAGACAGAAGAATAAAAAAAATGCAAGAAGGGAGACGTTTATAGTGTTTCCATTACATTTGCAAATAAATGAAAGAACCCCATCCAGCGGAAGAGGAAAATGGTTTGCATCACATTTAAAAATTTTTTTTAAATGGTGATCAGGTTACTTCACGCACCAGGTGTATCAGGAAGCTCAGCGGACAGGGTTTAAATAGGAAGTGCGAGTTAAATAAATGCAAAATAAAGGGGAAAACACAACTTCCAACCTGAATGATTTTACAGTGAATAACATGGTCTGCATCGCAGTTGGAGATTTATCTGTTTTTGATTTCCGACGTTACCCACGATGCCGTTCGACGACCTGCTCGTAGTGGTGCGGTGGTATTTAACCCTCGCTCCGTTCATCTCTACCTAAACCGAGCGATGCGGCGGCGCTTTAGTGCTTCGGTCTGTAAACGCTGCTCAAACTAATACCAATCATCTTGTAGAACGCTGATAAGCTGTCATCGTGTAGCTGCAGTGCATTCTGGGAGTTTAGTATGCACTAATGCCTCAATGCTCGATGAATACAGTATAATGTCGATTAAAAACCGTCACTGGAAAAAAATGAAAAGTGAGCGAGTAAAGACGCTAACCTAACAGCGAGACCTGATTGTCATCCCAAATGTTTCTGTCCTATTAAACGGCGCCATAACGACGTAGAGCGTTAGAGCGACACAACCGTTAACTTCTCGCAGGATTAATGAGCACACAGCACCAACCAACAGATTAGCACCGGAATCACCAGACGTATTTCAGTCTGAGCGTATTTACCATGATTCACGCCGGAGGTTTCCTTTAATGTGGTGGTGGTTTTTGTCTGAGACTCGATCTGAACCTCTTTCAGTTTCCAATGGTGTGGGAAATACCTGTGATCTTGTTGCTCTCGGAGTTGTGGGAGTAGAAGTGAATGACAGGAAGTCGTTACAGCTTGACTTTCTTCTCAGAGAACTCGAGCTTTGTGGTTTGATCCTTTGACTTATTTTAGGCCGTGAACGTGCTCTGTTAGCGCTTTGCCTCTACCCATGGGCCTCCACTGTGTTGTAGGCATTGTCGCCGCCGTGCGGGCCGGGCTGTGCTCTCTGGAGAAATTAGTAAATGTTCAAACGGTCACGTGAAATCGCAAGATGATGTCATAGACTCATTAGTAGAGTCATCGAATCATCGTGAACATTTGGAATAACTCCTTTTTATCACGGTAAATATCGCCAAGAACAGAGACTGAAACAAAAAACAACCAAAAAAGTGCATGGGTGGAACAAACAATGGTGATCAGTCGTTGGAAACAGTCATGATCAGTGATTATTTGTTGGGAAAATGGTGATCAGTGATCGGTCTTTGGGAACCATGAAGATGAGCGATTAGTCATTGAGGAAAGGTAATGATAAGCGATTGGTTGTTGGGGAAATATCCTGGTCAGCGATTGGTCGTTGGGAACGATGGCGGTCAGCAATTGGTCGTGACCATCACTAAGACTGGGCTGAAAAGTCAACAAATCTAGCATCAAGGTTGGTAAAGCTGCTCAGCACCTGTGCAGAATTTGGTTTATGTTTTTACCCAGGTACCATTTTGCACTGGTACGTGTGGGCGGAACAAAAAAAACCGGTGCATCCCTTTTGATTGGCTAATCTTTTGCACACAGTCATCCTGATTGTGTCTGACTGGAGCTCCTCCACCCAGACAAAAAAGAATCATAATTATTCGTTGAGCGTAGCACCCACAAAAGATTCTCATTCGTCTCAGAAATCTTTTCCCTCATTTTTATGAGGCAACGTCACGATTTTAAACGCCAGTTCAATGTTTTGAGTTTATTTTCACTCATGATCACTTAGCGGGGCAAGAAAGACGTTTGAGATTAAAGCCAAAGCGACACGCTCGACTGCTCGCAAGTTGTTGTTTTTTTTAGTGTCGTATGGTAATGTTCATACGCCAACTCCTCTGTATTTGTAAGTAGGATTAAAGTATTGGCGCCCTTAGCTATGCACGGGAGGATATTTTGTGAAACTTTGCTCTTCTTTGTTGTGACAAAACATTCATTTCTTGTCATATTTGAGTTATGAACAAACTTGTAGGCTTTTGGTGAAGAGTTCAGTCTGAGACAAACACAGCGTGGATTTATTTGAATTTTGTGTGATTGGCATTCAGCTACAATTTGGATACGCTGTTCGATGGAGAAGTTCTAAACTTGGCGACGGGCTTCTAAGGCAACACTCCTGTGATTTTGCATAATCACAAGCGTAGTGAATATTTGCATGCCCCCTCCAGGCGAATTCGGGCTTACGTTTTTATTTAACAGTTTAACGGCTTCTTGATCAGAGAGGCCTTTCTTACACTAAACCCACAGACACTCTGAAATGTCACCTCTTCTGTTATGTGCTCAGAGTGAATAAAAAAACCCCCCAAAAAAACGGATCGATGAGATTTGCACCGTGGTGCGAACAAACTTCCTGCAACGTGGAACGACACATTTCTGGTTAATTACCTGTTTTCTGTTGCTATGCTACAAGGCGAGGGAGGAAATATCCTCCCATTTTCTGATGAAAAGGAACACCAGTGAAATTGCTGAGATAATCCCTCAGAAACAAGTCGCGTTGAATGAGTCCGGTGCCGTGATGTCACCGTAAACAAGGGCGTGGCTTATTTGACTTATCACCGTCGTGCCTAATCTTGCGATACGAGTCAAATAATTTAAGGCTGTATCCAAAACTGTATAAGTAGTGTGCCTAAATAGTCCCGACATCACTGGTGTACTGGCGAGCTTTCATTCAGTTAGCTGAGCTATTTATCAAAAAATAAATAAAATAATCGCTTCCGACGTGCGTGTTCGTATTTCCTGATTTGTGCATCACCGATTTATTGTCTAGACTGTATATTTTGTCAAAAATGACCACAAACACCTCCCGTTAGTGTCTAGCTGGATATTTAGATTTTTCTAGCTAAACAATTTTACAGCGTGGTAACGGTGAAAATCCCACAACGTAAATAAATCCTGGAAAAAAAACAAAAAACTCTTTCCTTTCATAGAATAATTTTAGACTCTCGCACTCTGATTGGGTTCAGCTCCTGCCTCTCGGTCTGTATCTGGACTTCTTTCGTGCCCAAAGTTCACGATTGACACATCAGAGCTGGCGTATGGTAAAGGCGTACAAATTTCCCACAAATTCCGGGTGTAATAGAGCTGGAAAAGCACCAAAATGTGGATTGAGAAACTGTTTGCCTCCCGTTTGGGGAATAAGTATTAGATGTGCCAACATTTTTTTTTTTCTTTCAGTAAATATATTTCCAATGAGGCTTTTCACATGAAATTTTCACCAGACTTTGGTATCAACTCAGGAAATCTGGAAATATAAAGAATTCCCACCATTTAAAGTGCATAAATAAAGTTTTGTAATAAAGAGGAATGACATGGGGGGGGGGGGGGTATTGAACACACTAACTGAAATTTATTTAGTACTTGGTGGAGAAGCCTTTGTTTGTAATGACAGCTTCATGACGCTTCCTGTATGGAGAAATTAATGTTCCGCAGTTTTCAGGCGTGCTTTTGGTCCATTCTTCTAAACATATTGTCTTTAATTCTTGTTCAATTGGATTGAAGTCAGGTGACTGACTGGGCCATTCTAACACCTTCATTGTTCTTCTCTGAAACCAATTGAGAGTTTCCTTTGCTGTATGCTTTGGATCGTTGTCCTGCTGGAAGTCCACCCACGTCTCATCTTCATCATCCTGCTGGATGGCAGCAGATTCTTCTCAAGAATGTCACGGTAAAGGACTCCATTCATCGGTCCTTCAATTATATGACGTCTGCGATGAAAAGCAGCCCCACACCACGATGCTTCCACCTCCAAACTTCACTGTTGGTGTAGTGTTTTTAGGGTCATGTGCAGTGCCATTTTTTTCTCCAAGCAAGTTTAATTTTGCTCTCATTTGACCAGGCTACACTCTCCCAGTATTTCATTGGCTTGTCCAAATGAGTTGTAGCAAACTTTAAACGAGCTTCGACATGCCTTTTCTTTAGTAATGGAGTCTTGCGGGGTGAGCGTGAGCAGTGGAGTGCATTACCTATTGTTTTCTCTGTGACGATGGCACCTGCTGCCTGCAAGTGTTTCTGGAGCTCTTTCTGAGTGGTCCTTGGCTCTCGAGCTACTCTTCAGACTGTTCTTCTGACTCCCTGGTCAGAAATCTTGCGAGGAGCTCCTGTGCGTGGCCGGATGATGACGGAGTGATGTTGCTTCCACTTGCAGTTAACGGCCCCAATGGCGCTTACTGGAGGATTCAGAAGTTTTGAAATACGTCTGTATCCGATTCCATCAATAAGTTTTGCAACAATAAGGTTCAGAAGGTCATCGGAGAGCTCTTTGCTTTTACCCATCATGAGATGTTTCTTGTGACACCTTGGTAATGAAAAGTACGCCTTGGTTTTTATAGCCCATCAATTTACTAACCCAGCTGATATTAATTTGCACAGATAGGGGGGTGTAATTATTTGTAATTTCACCTGGTTCCTTGCCTTGGAGATCTGATTTTTCTTAGTATTGTGTTCAGTACTTTTTCCCTGTGTCATTCCACTTTATTACACACAACTTCATTTATGGACGTTAATGCTGTGATTTCTTTATATCTGTAGATTTCTTGAGTTAATACTGATGCCTGGTGAAAATTTCATTTGAATAGCCTCACTGGAAATATATTTACTGAAAAACGTTGACTCGTCCAATGGTTATTTCCCCCACTGTATGACGAATGTTTAATAAGGAATCGGACGCGCTGTAGCGTTAGTGTGGTGCCGGTAAGCGGTGGGAGGGTCGCTGTGATTGACAGCCAATGAGGAGCGAGTGTGTGTGAGTAAACAAACCAAATGTGACTCGGAGAAGCAAAAAAATGGTCGGGGGGGGGAAGATGTGCTCTGGTTTGTTTTCATTCTTTATTGTAGTTTCATTCGTTCATGATGTTTGTCTGTTTATTTGTTTATTTATTTCCCTCCTGAATTAACGACTCGATCAATCCGAGAGCATCTTCTTTTGCGCCTCAGACACCTGTAATTACTCACATGATGCAAAAGGTGTTTAAGAAAGCGACAAGATTTCGATTCATGCCTCGTGTTCTCCCGGGCTTCCTCGGCGCCGAATCGGACAGTACGTACAGAACGTATTTCCAGGAACCCTCCGGGATTCTTCTGTTGTTGTTGTTGTCGTGTTTGTTTTTTTTTTCTTCCTCCGGTTGCTAGGATCATCCTTCCTCCGTCCGGGCCTTTTAATCCTACAGAGGCACGAGGTAGGAAAGAATCTCAGGTGAGCCGTAGAGACGTGATGTGCTGCTTGTTTTTTCCTATAAAAGTTGGTCAGAAGGTGATCATGTCCGTTGTAAATTCCTGACCTGCGTGGTTTGAAGTTTGTGAGAACGAAACTTCTTACGACGCTCGTCTTTTCTTTGCTTTGGATAAGCTCTGCCTCAAGTGACCCCAAAGGCGGGAGTGGAGATCTAAGCCTCATGAGGACATCCTGCTGCTCTGGAGTATAAATTTTTCGCCACCTGTCGTCACCTTAATCCACCTTTTGTGTTCTGTTGACCTGCTGTGCATTTTTTTCCAAGTTCTCGTGATTGCGCGTGCACGGCGGTATTACTCGGATCTCTTAACGGTGTTAAAAAAAAAAAAAAAGTTCAGGTGTCATCTCTGAAGCCATTTTTTATTTTATTAACCGTGCAGAGAAAGCCACTTGGCAAATTAGAAAAGTGAGGGCGTGGCTCTTTGGTAATGTCTTGCTAGTAAATGTTGAATCGTTTCTAAGCAACACGCTCAGATCAGGAAGTAGATATACCATCGTGCTCGCGCTCTCTCTCTCCCTCTTCCTCCCTCGCTCACCAGTGTGATGGATGAAGAAAACCAGTCTGATGCTCATCACTCGACTTCCCCTTTAAAATGTTGTGTGCAGTCCGCTCTGTATCGAATAGGAAGTTTATTTTTCGTTTAATGTTCTACCTTTGGAAAGGGGTGGAGTGGGTACGGGGATGTGAAAATCAAAACTTGTAGAACTTTGACCTACTTGAAATCTTCCCTACGTGTACTCTGACTTACTTCAGTGTCCGATACGTCAGGCGTTCACGTTGTTCACGCGCAAGTCATGCGTAAACGTGATGTTATCTCTCAGGAGCGCTTTAAAACATAAAATAAACTCCCTGCGCTCTCTCAGTGCGGGGTTTTCATCAACGTTTTTTTAAAAAATGTGTACAAGGGTTAAACCAATGCGATTCAACCGCAGTTAAACAAGAGCGAGTCTGATATCTCTTAACGACTCAATAACTCCATAGGTATTTGACTACAAATTTTATCAATCAGTGTACTTAAATGTCCTCTCCGGATCGAACAGCCCGGACTGAGTGAGCAGAGAAGATACCTTTTGAGGATACCTAATGGTTAAGTTTATGGCTGTAAATAGAGCACTTCAAATTTGCAACGTTTTGGGCTTCCAAATGGCGTTCGTACGGAGATCGCGAGTTCGAATCGTGACAACACCGCAGCCATACGCGGGAGCACGATTGTCCACGCTTTGTGTGGGACTGGCCGTACTCTCGCGCCCAACGAGCTTCCTTCAGCGAAATAATTTCCTGAAATGCGATTTCCGTCGGAAAGTGCTCGGTTCGGTCCATTGAAAGACTTGGCACACCAGTTCATGACCCTGGCCTTGTGGTATCTTGGGAATGTTCTCTCCATTCGATTTGTTAATTAAACATCTCCCTCCATGTCCTCCTCCAGCGTCTGAGGATTAACGCACTTCCTGTTGTCGTCATCGCAGGATAACTTTAAAAAAAAATAAAAATAATAATGGGTTCTGGTTTTCTCTCCGTGAGGAATGAAGTGTCGCTCCCGACCTTCTAACAGAATCCATTACTCCTCGGTGTCACATTTTCTCTGCGAAGCAAAGATGTCCTGGATGATGGGTGATGTGTGAAGTACGAGAGAGCTGAGGATTTGCATCAAAGTGAGGTTTTTTCTTTTGCAGCATCCGTTTAGCGAAGCTCTTGAGCTGTTTCTGCTGAAAATGTCTTTGTTCAGCAAGTAATCACAGTAGTTTCCTTCTCAGGCTGCAGCAGCTTAATTACTTGCTTGCAGTAAGAGGAAGAGCAGCGTTTATCTGTGATGGAAAGCCGTAAAAAGCTCTTGTGGACGTAGGCTGGAGGAATAAACTTCGGGGATGGTTTTTTGGCACCGTATCCGCAATCCGCCGGCGTGACCGTCTTGGTAAAAGGTCTCTAGGCTCGTGAGATTCTTGAGATTCTCAGCCTAAATCTCCTCATCTGTTCTTCTCGGGGTCTCTTCGGGTTAAAGTTCACTGGTAACCTTTACAATTTCCATTAAAAAAAAACTTTTACCAAGAAGCTTACAGATTGAAGAACTGGATATCTTTTATATCAGTGACTACAGTTCAGTGATATTAAAGAGCTACAAAAATGCCTATTCTGTGGCTGAATGGAAAAGAGTGGGGGGGTGTGTCGGATCACAATGATTGACGCTGATCTCCGTGGCAACTTACCGACAGGTACTAACGATAGAAATGACAGTGGAACGATAATGTTCAAATAAAGCTCATAACTCAGAAATTCAGACTAGGAAAAACCAAATAAAATGCTCCTTCAAAATGGAGATTTTTTTTCAAAACTTGCGGTGTCTTTGGTGCTTCTTTGTTTTTTTTTTTTTTTTTACGGAAAACTACTTGAATTGGCGAAAGCGCACGACGTTGTTTCGTACAGTGTTTCTCGGTGATGTTTGTCGGTAAACGAGACCTTTTAGCTGTACATGTGTTTGGCGCATGTGAAGCGAATCGAACAGGCGTTACGGTGACGTTACACGGTGCGTCTTGGCCCACACCTGTGGAAAATCTGCGGTGTATATATATATATATATATATATATAAATAAAATATATTTTTTTAAAAAAACACAAGCTCTTCCGAACATTGTGAAGTTTCCTGGATCGTGCGTTAATTTCTGCAATCGGAAATTCTTGAAATCCTCTAAATTTTTTCTTTATTTACAAAAAGAGTTTGCGAGTTTGTTTTCTGTCCGTTCTAGTTCTCGTCACGAGCAAGCTTTCGCGAGTACAGACAAGACTGGAGTTTTCTGGAGTTTAATAAACAGTGACTTCGCTGATTAAACTGTGAAATTGGAGCCCAAAAAAACAGGACACGTGTCTGGTTGGCAGAAAACTGGCACGGCGAGTCGTTTCCTCCGAGTCAGCGGCGTGTCGTACGGGTTTCTGCTTCTTCGGGTTTCTGCTTTTCCTCGATGCGGTTATATAACGAACGCTGATTCGTCTCCAGCGTTCTACCACCCCGTGTTTATCCGTCTTTTAGCGTTTGAGCTCTGAGCTTTTTATTCTCCGTGCAGCGCTGATCAGGGATTCAAATACAGGCTCTGTGTTTGTTCTACAGTCTGAAGCGTTCTTGTCTGCTCAGGAGTTCATATTGCAGGTCGTCGATGTTACCCGGCCTACCAGCCGAGCGTAGATTGTAATCTTACGCTACGTGTAAGTGTGCTGCTTTAATTTTTTATCAGACTCCAGCACACTGAAACCTTAGTGCTCGGCTCTGGAGGCTCGTGAAGAAGGAATGGAATTTCACATGCGGGTTCGGCGCTCATCATCACTTGCGTTGTCTTGTGTCGTGCGTTATAATATAAATAAAATAAACTTCTCACGCGTGTTTGTACTGTCTGCGATTATTATTATTATTATTAATAATCCAGTTTTTTCATGATTCCGTCTTGAAACACCACCACACCCCTTCTCTTTAGTCTCTCGGTTACTAATCGGCCTCATCTGTTGCTCAATACCTCCTCAGTTTCCTGTACACACGTCCTTCAGTTTATAACTCGCACTGCTAGACGCCATCTGTTTGAACATCATGAAGAGGGCAGAGGACTAGTTTAGTCTCAAGACACAGTACGTGGACTTCTATATCGCGTGTATATTTGTGTTTGTGTTGTTTCCTCTGTGTTGGTGTAAAACGAACATCGTTGCGCTCGAACACTTTACCGTGCAGCTATAAGTTACATCGCTTCTATTGTAGATGATTTTTTTTTTCTAGTTAAAAAGCTTAAAGACACGATTAAAAAGTATGTTACTCGGGCAAAAGACAACAAACGTCGTATAAATCGTCGATTGGTTTATCGCTCGTGTTGAGCTTTCGTGGCCGAAAGCCAAATCGTTTTATTTATTTTTTTTAACATTAGGCTTTTCAGACCAAAATTGGAACAAGGTAAACATGCGCATACTGCAATCCTGCAGCTTTTCAACACGATAGAACATCTTGAGAGCGTGTGTAACATGCCATCGTCCTGTCGCGCCTCCTGAATGTCGCTTTGACGATCGGTGTCGTGCGGTCACGTCGGTGTGCGGTCTCCAGATCCGAGCAAACACGACCGTCGATCCAAAAAAAAAAAAAGTCCAAATTAAGTGTGACCATCATCAAATATTAAACTATACCAATTAAGTAGGCTAAATAAAATAGGATATGTATTAAAAAATTTTGTGAAAATGCATACACGCAAACATGACTTGCAGGATTCCTAATCTAACCTCGGATTTCCTCCATGGTTGTTCTCGTTCAACGTGCGAGATGCCCACAATGCAGCGCGTAAACACGTCATCAACAATATATCATCAAATTCTTATCATGGAGAGGAATTGTACCGGTATATCATGGGCGATAGGCGTGAACTCCTCCTTTTAATACTGTTCAAAAAGCATCTCGGAGAAATTCCTCAAGAAATCGGTCGAGAAAACACCAAGAAGACATTTCTGGAAATTCTCTGCGAAAAGCGTGTCTACTTTGAAGATGTTAAAAATATTAAATTTTTTTGATTTATTTAGGATTTTTTTTTATCACAACTTTAATTCCCATATTTTTATTTGTGTTACTCCAGAGTTTTGATGACTTTATTATTATTCTAAAATGTGGAAAAAATAACACTAAATAATGAATGAGTGGGTCTAAACTTTTGAACAGTGGTGTATGTAAGTCCCAACTTCGAACTGGACAGCCGAAGTAATAACCAAATGGCGTAGGCCTGTAACCCGTTATGGGTATTCATGAGTAAAATAGTACTTTTTTTTTTTTTTGTACTCAACAAATTTTCCGTAATATTCGCAATATCCTACGCGCAATTGGGAAGAAAATAACAGATTTGCTCACATGGATGCACGCAATCTGAATAGGCTTACAGTGCGCGCATCTGAGACTGCATTAGTGATGCGCTCTATATTATAGTCGTTATATTTGATTATTAAAGAAGTAATTTTATCAAATGATCATAATAACATCAAAAAGTCCTACGAGCCTATTATTCAAAGTAAAAAACCCCCCCACCTTTTCGTTCGAGTGAGGAAGCATTGAAATGACTCTCGATCATGGGAGTTTGTGTAAATTGACGCTCCTTATTCATGTTTTTTATATATATATATATATATATATATATGTATGTATGTATGTATGTATATTTGGCTGATATTCACTTTAGATTTGAGATCTTTGCAGCTGTCGTCTTTGTAAACGTGCTGGACGTTTCTATTCGGTTTAAACCCCGTGTTTTATTGCAGAGGATGCCAGCTCCGATCAGACTGCGGGAGCTGATCCGGACCATCCGGACGGCTCGGACCCAGGCCGAGGAGCGAGAGATGATCCAGAAAGAATGCGCAGCGATCCGATCATCCTTCAGAGAAGAAGACAACACTTACCGCTGTAGAAACGTTGCAAAGCTGCTGTATATGCACATGTTGGGTTATCCGGCACATTTCGGGCAGGTAAAAAAACAAACAAAACAAATGACAACAACAAATGTGCTTACTACATGGGGTGTAACATATTAGAACGTTATCGAATGCTTGAATGGTGCAACAAGTCTTTATTTTTTGTAGCTGGAATGTCTGAAGCTGATCGCCTCACAGAAGTTCACCGACAAGAGAATAGGGTACCTGGGGGCCATGTTGCTGTTGGACGAGAGGCAGGACGTCCATTTACTAATGACAAACTGCATTAAGAAGTAAGTGACAGACAGGAAGCGAACGTGCATCTGCGCTCCTGTGACTCCGCCCTGCCAGGCGTTTCTAAATCTCTGTGTCTGTTTATCCCTTTGCAGCGATCTAAATCACAGCACACAGTACGTCCAGGGACTGGCCTTGTGCACCCTGGGCTGTATGGGATCGTCAGAAATGTGTCGCGACCTGGCCGGGGAAGTGGAGAAGCTCCTCAAAACGTCAAATTCCTACTTGAGGAAAAAGGTAATTCGCAACCGCGTCACGCTGTCGGACACGACCGGGATTCCCGTTTGAACTTCTCTACTGCTTTTCTCCACTCAGGCAGCGCTGTGTGCGGTTCACGTCATCCGGAAGGTTCCGGAGTTGATGGAGATGTTCCTGCCGGCGACAAAAAACCTGCTGAGCGAGAAGAATCACGGTGAGACACGGTTTGCAGCGCACGTTCGGGTTTTCTCTGATAATTATTTACGCAGTGTAATGACTGATAACTTCCTCAATATGAGTATTTTGTAAAAAAAATATTGTCAATACACACTAAAGGTAGTTGGGTTAATAACAGCCCTAGTAGTAACCCAACTAAGGGTTGATTTTTATAGCACCTTCTCAACGATTCTTTACCTAGTATTTTTTTACCGTACATTCTTCTTATTGTTATGATTATAAGTGTACAGTGGATATAAAAGGTCTACACCCCTGTTAAAATGGCAGGTTTGTGTGATGAACTTTTTCCACCCTCAATATGAGATTACAACGTATAAAACAAACACTTTAGGGAAAAATTTGGGTGGGGGGGACGAGTAATCTAGTTGCCAAAGTGTACACACCCCGAAACTAATACGAAACTGCACCTTTTGATGTTATTACACCACGCAGTCTTTCAGCATGGCGCCTCTTGACTTGGCAAAAACATTTTAGATCCATCAGGTTGTGAGGGCATCTCCTGTGCACAGCCCTCTCACGAGCTTACTGGCAGATGCCTGAAGGTTTTGCACTACAATCGTGTTATTTGTATCTATTCATGATTCCCCTTCACCTTGATAAAAGCCCCAGTTCTGGCTGAAGAAAAGCAGCACTAAAGCATGATGCTGCCACCACCATGCTTCACCATGGATGTGGTGTTCTTTTGGTGATGTGCCTTTTTTTTTTGTTGTTGTTGTTGAAATTATGGAATTATTATACCTTTTTGGAATTTGTCTCATCAGACTTTCATGCATTTTGTCACATGGTTGAGCTTGGATGTTTTTTTTTTTTTGTTGTTGTTTTTTTTTTTCTTTTCTGAGAAAGGGCTTCTGTCCTGCCTCCCTACCCCATAGCCCAGACATGTGAAGAATACAAGAGGTTGTTGTCACATGCAGAGAGTAATCAGTACTCGTCAGATGTTCCTGCAGCTCCTTTAATGTTGCCGTAGGTCTCTTGGTAGCCTCCCGGGTAAGTTTGTCTCTTGTCCTTTTTTATAGATTTTGAAGAGACGTCCGGTTCTTCATGTTGTCACCGTGGTGCTCTGTTTTCTTTGTTTGTTGTTGATTGCCTTCACGGTGTTCCATGGTACATCTAATGTTTTGGAAACTCTTTTATACCCCTCTCCTGATTGATACTTTTCGACAAGTGAGATACCATACATGCTCTTTCTAAGCTCTTTGTAGACCATGGCTTCAGCAGTCGGATGAATCCATGAAGATGTGAAGAAATTCCTACAGAAATTTGGGGTCTTTATTTGGGGTTAATCAGAATTATAGATGAGATTGAATGTGATTGGTTGATTCTGAACACAGCCACACCCCCAGTTGTAAAAGGGCGTGCACACTTATGCAACCAGGTTATTGTACTTTTTTATTTTCCCCCTAACGCGTCTGTGTTTTTCATTGAAGTTTAATACGTTGTAATTTCACATTGAGGGTGGGAAAAGTTCTGACATGATTGATCTCGGTTTCATTGTCTTCTTCTTTTCTTTTTTACGTCACACAAACCAGCCATTTTAACAAGGGTGTGTAGACTTTTTATATCCACTGTAGAAATATCTTTAAAACTTCACTTTGTTTCCAAATATTATTCGCGTGCTACAGTTGTAGTCACATACAGTACATGCACGCAATTCTTTATGAAACTACGTGGCGTGTTTACAAACCAGCAGATATTTATCTAGAAATGTATCTGTGTTTCTATGCGCTGTTTGTCTCCACGGAGTGGAACTAGACCAACATTACCCAGTGTTCCATCATAAATAATGTCCGATTGCGATCGACCCTGTACTGCATGCTGTTGCCATATGGCAACAATTATTCTCCAATTTTTTGATAGGCAGCAATACAAAACGACTATCTTTCTATGTAATTGGAAAAATGGGGCGTTAATTTGGACATAACAAAATCATGCCTTGTCACGTTGACCAGGAAGTGCACTTCCTTTTTTGCAATCATATGGCATGTTGAAAGTTATCATTGGAGGGCTCTCAATATTAATGTAATAATTAATCTGCTTAATAGTTCAATATTTAGGCAAAACTACTTAAAGGAAAATGTTTAAACAGTTTCACATGCTTACTTGGTGGCAAAATAATCTCATAGTCTGGAAAATGCAGTGATCTCATGCACTTTGCGTTATTTCTGACTATATGATGCGTTCCACCATTGCACATTGTTGCCATGTGGCAACAATTGACCAACTAATTCAAGTAATAAAAATTCATGGGAACTTTTTAACGTAAATGTAATAATTCATGCAGTAGAGGGTTAAAGGAGACTGACAGAAGAGAGGTTATTCATGAAAATACACTTTTTTGAGATTCATAAACGTTGCGTTGGTTTGTGAAGATTATCTTGATGAACAAAATATGTAAGTCTGTGTGTGTGTGTGTGTGTGTATATATATATATATATATATATATATATATATATATATATATATATATATATATATATATATATATATATATATAAAAGCTCTTGTTGGTCACCAAGATGATCTTCTGCAATAATCCAAAAGCCAGTGGATGAAATCCTATAGGATTAAGTACGTCATCCCTGCAGCACTCTATTCCCACCCATGTTCACAAAGCTCCGCCCCCAAGATCTGCCAGGACTGTGTCTAGAAAGATGACTGATAGTCGGCCCATCCAATCAGAAACGAGCAAGCATTCTGGACCAGATTTCAGTTTTTCAAATGCCACGGAATATTTTTTGTCCTGAGTTCATGCTTAAACTGGTTTTTTTTTTTTTTTTTTTTTTTTTTTTTTTTTAATATATATATATATTATAATATTTTAATCATGTTCTAGGTTATTAATACACGTACGATTATAGAAAAAAATCTGCTATTGTACCTTTATAGCCCCAGGAAACAAATATTTACCATGTAGGCCTGACACATCACATCATGATCGTAAGGCATCGCATCGTCTCTATGGTAACGTGTGAAGTAATAATGCTAGAAAGAAGAGTGTCAGAACTCACGAACAGTGCGTCCGTGACACAAATTGCCTTGTTTTTTTTTGTTTTTTTTTGTATGACCTTTTTGCTTTTATATTTTATAACATTATTTTATCAGGAGTTCTCCACACGTCTGTCGTTTTACTCACTGAAATGTGTGAACGAAGTCCCGACATGCTCACCCACTTCAGAAAGGTATGTCTTCATCCTCGTCATCTTGTGCTTTAACAAACGACTGGATTAAATAACACTTTTTTTTTTCTGCATTACTTCGTTAAAAAAAAAAACAAAACAAAAGTTTTTCGTAGCCTTGACTTGTTGCCAAGGCGCTCTTGGATGCTCTTGAATTGTCTATGCTTGCTCTACATTGGTGTTTTGTTGGTTTTTTTCTTTTAAGAGCGCTGCTTCCTTTAGAGCACGTTCTCTCTCTCTCTCTCTCTCTCTCTCTCTCCTTTTCTCTCCTCTGCCTCTCCGGCACGAACCCACCTTTCATTACTCATGACCGTAACATTTTTATTTTTTCAAAGCTCTTTTTTGAAAGTTAAAGCTCTCTTCCAGTTCCCCGCCCTAACATCTACTTCATATTTTTCTGTCATTTTGTCTTCGTTACAATTCCTGCATTGTGTTAGAATGAGAAGGTAAGAGGACATTCTGGTTTCATAGCTGGTGCATGCTCTTAAAGAATCACACGTCACTGTGCTCACTGTAGAAGTAGTGCAGTTTATTTATTTGTTTATTTTGATCCTTTTGGTTCTGATGCGTCCTCCTTGTCGTCTTTTTTCTATTATTTCTGATTTGGTTTTGAATGTCATCACAGAGCTGTCTATAATTCGTGGTCCAGTGTTCCACCATTTAGACTAACTAATAACGGTCATTCGTTCTGTCCTTGTGACCCCCAGAGCACAAATTTTGTGAATTATTATTTTTTTTTTGGTTGATCTTTTTACCCAAAACTAACACCAGGATAAAATAGAAAGCCACTGCTAATTAGGGCTGCTCGATTATGGAAAAAAATCATAATCACTACTATTTTGGTCATTGTCAAGATCACGATTATTAAACGCGATTACTCATTAACTTGAGAAACATCATGCATTTGTTGAACTTTAAAAAAAATTATAATTCATATATAATGTAAAAACGATCTCTCTGCCTCTACATGTACTTTCCTTACATGCTCGAGCTATGGATAGCTGCTTACATTCGTGTTTTTTATGCTTTTGCACGAAATTTCAGCGTTTTATGCATCTCTTTTGACTGTATCGATGTCTCTCGTAAGCGAGCGGAGCACGTCACGTGACTCATTCCGGTGAATCGCGTCGACAGAAACGTGCTTTAAACTTCCTTACCCTATGAAATTCTCTCTCCTGGTTTAGATCAGCCTGTAGAACTCACTATTAGCGAGCTGTAGAAAGGAAATGAGCGTATTTAGACCAGCTGTCATGGCGCTAGTGGAAACGGGCTTTCCGACGATACCAAATGTTATTTCTTTTCGTTCCACGTCAGACTCCTTGAAACCAGATGGTCTCCAAACGGCTGAAACGGTTTAACCTTTCTGGTCGACCAAAGGTTCTCTCTGTCATCTTGGCTCGTGCTGAATTAAAAACGCCGCAGCCTGGCGTGGAGTGAGTTCGGCTTTTTAGGGAGGGGCGAAAGCGCACCGCTGTAAAGAAAAATGGCGTGTGGGTTTTAAAAGGACAAAACGAGAGCTTTGCGAAACTGAATAATAATAAACGATAATCGTTTTATCTCGATTTGATTGTTTTCATAATTGTCTGAGGCCGTAATTGAAAATTCGATTAATCGCACAGCCCTACTGCTAATTATTTATTACAATCCAAGGTAAGTTCCATAGTTACACTGATGCATCCATTCGACTCGCTGCTAACCGAATGTGCTGAGAAAATCAGATTATTCCAAGATGATTTTCACCCTCATTGTGTTTATGGCCTCCCCACTCCCCCACCCCCCCTTTTTTTTTTGTGTGTCGTTATGTTTTTATTTTATTTAGAAATCAGACTTACAGAATGTGATTCATGTATTTAGTGATTCATTCATTTATTATTTTCCCACTGGACATTTTTTTTTCTCTCTCTAGCTGGTTCCTCAACTGGTGCGAATCCTGAAGAACCTGATCATGTCTGGATACTCTCCTGAGCACGATGTGTCCGGCATCAGTGACCCCTTCCTGCAGGTAAGCCCCGCCCCTTTTCTATAGTCTCCCCGTCCCGGGCTTCATCTAAGAGCTGAGCGATAGCGTCCATATCGATGTTTTGATAGTCGTACAATCATACTCCGAGTTTTGGGAGATGTTGTGGGTGTCGTCGGTACTTTTGTAATGCTGTCAGGGTTGCCAGGTTCATGTTTTTATGCCTAATTTTGGAAAACGCAAAGTATGAAAAGGGCTGGATTTTGTCGGATAGTTTCTAAGATCTTGTTCTAAAGCGTGCAATCGTAATTAAATCTGATCAACTTCTGCAAACATTGCCTGTGGCAAACAAAGGGAAAGTGTAAGCGCAGAACCATTTCTGTTCTAAGATTTCTGACGAAGATTGGAGAATATTGCACGGATAAAGCCATGTGAGAATGCGTATATGGCAAACGCAGCAGATCAGAAATGCGTGTGCACTATGTAACTTGTTTCTTTGTGCAAAGACTGAGGAAAAACCTCTCTCTCTTCAAACATTGAACATGAAGTTTTTGATGCTTGTTTCAAATCTTTTTGTGCGTTTTATTTTTTGAGTAGTCAGTTATTAATACATAATAAATCTGAGGGTCCCCCCCCAACCCCACAGTCCTTCTTTCGTACTCTGTCCCTCCAGGATTTCATGATTTCGCGATCGCAGAAATCAACGCGAAATCAAGCAGATGCCACAGTGTTCGGAGGAGCTTGCAATTTCTCAAAATTACAGCAGATTTTCCACAGAGTCGAGCCAAGACGCGTCATGTGACGTCATCACAACGTGCACTCTGCCAGAGCCGTCGATCATGAGTACAGCCGATAGGTTCCGTTTACCAACAAACAAAGACAATTCGTGTGATTGCAATTTCGCCAATTCAAGTAGTACGAAAGACTCCAAGTTGCATCGCAAATTTCAAGCTCAAACTTTTTTTGCCTCAACAGTCACAAAAAACCTCCGCGGAATCCTGTACGGACCGTACTTTGCTAGCAAAGGAATATAATGAGACATGCTGTGAACTGCGATATGGTAAAATTGTTAAATAACCGTTATCTCGACCATCAAATCGATTTGGCAGATAAAACCTGTTAATATTAATCCTTGTAATGAATTAGCGGAGGTAGAAATCGCCCCATGATCTCTATCTGGAAAATGACACTCATTTATGAACATGATGGTATTTTCAAACACTTGCAGAAATTGTTTATTTATAAATAAACACAGTTCGTTTGTGAGGGATAACCGTAAGGTGCAGTTGTGCTATATTGGATGTCAGGAATCAAACGCAATCCCTTGAAAACGGAGCGAAACCTTAGATGGTTTGAGTTCTCTGGAGCGGACTTTACCGTAGATCTTCTCTCGTATAACTGTCCTGTTTGTCTATTAATGTATCTCTTTTTTCTGCTAAAAATGATTTATTCCTGCTTAGTTTGATCATAATTAGCATATCCGTTCAAATTGAATCCCCATTCCTTTGCTTGCTAATGCGTTAAACTGCACGGTTTGGTTTCAGGTGCGGATATTGAGGCTACTGAGAATTCTGGGAAAGGGCGACGACGACTCTAGTGAAGCTATGAATGACATTCTTGCACAGGTAAAAATATTTCAGTAGATCTAATTTTACTGCAGCATTCCACGTTGTCGGCATTTAAATCTTCAGCTGACTTTCTTTTTTTTCTCTTTTACACGTCGTAGGTTGCGACAAACACAGAGACGAGTAAAAATGTAGGCAATGCGATCTTGTATGAAACTGTTCTGACTATTATGGACATCAAATCAGAGAGTGGATTAAGGGTGAGTAGAGTGTAAAACACAAACATTTCTTAGGTTTATCGATTGTGATTCGAGTACGACGACTGATTTTTATTTTTTTTTTTCTTTTCTACTGCAGGTATTAGCTATTAATATCCTGGGACGTTTTCTTCTCAACAATGACAAAAACATCAGGTAGCCGTGTTTTTCATCATCGCGCATGAAAAGAATAATCAGGATTATTGCGTCATCTTTATTTATTTATTTATTTATTTAAAGACTCACAAGCCTGTAGCACCTTCAATCAGGGTTGCCAAGGTGGTGTTTTTTGCGCCAGATCGAACAGGACCAAAGCAAGTGTCGTACATTTTTAAAAACAGTCCGTAGCCACCAAGATCTTTTACAAAGGTTATCGGAATTAAATCAGACCTATTTCTGTAAAGGGAAAGTGTATGGTTTTTTTGGAAAGGATTATGGAATGGATAACGGTTGTCGGAGATGAAAGGTAGTGCAGATACTGCAAATTAATAACGCGTGCACGCAACAGAGAACATGTTTCTCAAGCAGAAATTTGCGTTTCGTGCAATTTCTTTCCTTTGTTGTTGTTGGTTTCTGTGTGTTACAATGCCTTGACATTTGTTTTTCCCCCTCCACACTTCAGATATGTGGCGCTGACGTCTTTACTGAAAACGGTGCAGACAGACCACAATGCAGTTCAAAGGCATCGGAGTACCATCGTGGACTGTCTGAAAGACCTGGACGTCTCCATCAAAAGGTACTTTGATAAACACATGCTCGTTTTCAGTCGGAATAGCTCGGTTAGGAACGGTCTCCTGACGCTCTGTGCTCCTCTACAGACGTGCGATGGAGCTGAGTTTTGCCCTGGTCAACGGAAATAACATCCGTGGGATGATGAAGGAGCTGCTGTATTTCCTGGACTCATGCGATCCGGAGTTCAAAGCCGACTGCGCGTCTGGGGTCTTCCTGGCTGCTGAGAAGTAAGGCTCTTGGAAGATCTGTACTGTTGAAACTGTACTGCAGGAACGCTATGCTATGTCAAATTCACTAACCCAAAAAAAGTGTGCAAAATTATTGGCACCCTTGAATAACCTTTTAAAATAAAAATGCAGCTGAAGCATTTAAATCAGAGGTGCTGTGTGATGAGTGACGCATCTTCAGAGCATGAAGGAACTGGAAATTACCTGCAACTTTTTTGACTTCTCCAAGATGATGCGAATATATTTTAACTTTTTTTCTCTCTCTCTTCCAGGTATGCACCCTCTAAAAGATGGCACATAGACACCATTATGAGGGTGTTAACAACGGTAAATCACTTTCTCGTTGGTTCTTGTCTGGTGTTATAGGTGGCCAGTTAAGGCAGATTTACCCAGATATAAGTGCTAAGGGAGGAAAATGCAGAGAAACGTAACGATACGTTCACGCTAGCAAGCGACAGACTCTGGTTAATTTTCCATGTACGTGAGCAGCATTTTGAATAGGATTTTCTCAGCGCTTTGGCAAATCCAAACAAATTATTCTTGAATTTTCTAATCTGATTGAATGCAGAAATTTTTTTGTAGCTCCGGCTGTACCTGAACAACAGGTTTATATTAACGTGCTAGTTCTAATACGTCAACGGTACTATAGTAACGGCTCATGCACAGGGACGTGTACAACATGTTATTCATTAATTTATAAATATATAAAAATTGTAATTATTAAATAGGAATTGCTGTGGTATGAGCAGCATAACAATCAGGACCACGTGCTTATAAAAAATTAATCCGGCACTCTACTCTGTTTGGTGTCGTGCATCGTCACGCCACCACCGTATACGGCATCTCATTTATTGCACATCAAGACGCTTACGAAGAAAATGTACTAGCTAGTACGTAGCGTAGCGGCTTGCTTTTTCTAGTCTGTTAAATGTGCTCGAGCAGGTGACTACACTAGACTACAAGCGAAACAAGTTAATTGTTGCTCGCTAGTGTGAACGCTACAATGCAGTCCAATTAAAAATTAAAGGTGCAGTCTGTAATGTTTTTTTTAAAAAAATAAAAAGCCTGCGATCATATGGCAGAGGTGAAAAATTAAAACCCCTTCATTCCTTTCTTAAAAAAACCAAAATGAGATTGGTGTTGATGAGGTGAATTTTGAGAAGCTTGGCCATGTCCTCATTGCAATTGCAGTTCACCTTGCAGACAGCAGAGGGCTGTAAATATCACATACTGCCCCTTTAAAAGGCGAGGTTCTAAATTTTTTTTTATTTTAGTAAACTCATTTTGAAGCCATACTCTTTGAGCTGTTGAATGATGATGATTTTGAGTGATCCATCGACTGACCACCAGAACTGATGAGTTCGTTAACTCTGACAGCAGCTCTAATAAGATGATGATTATTATTATTATTAAATAAATTACTGCGGTTTGTAAGGATGCGGTTTGGTCGTTGCAGGCGGGGAGTTACGTCCGAGACGACTCTGTCCCTAACCTCATTCAGCTCATCACCAACAGTGTGGAGATGCATGCTTACACCGTGCAGAGACTCTACAAAGCCCTGCTGGACGACATCTCACAGGTGAAGCCATTTTAAAAAAAAAAAAAATTTATTCATTTATTTCCAGATCACGTCATCTACTGAGCATGCACGTTTCTTTATGCTGAGTGAATATATTTATTTTCATTTTTCTACAGCAACCTCTGGTGCAGGTGGCGTCCTGGTGCATAGGAGAGTACGGAGACCTGCTGGTGTCAGGCCAGTGTGAGGAGGAGGAACCCATTCAAGTAAATATTACACCACTCCATCATCGTTCGGACTCCGCCTGTCAGATTCGCTTAAGAACTGCATTTGCACACCGTGCCGCAGTTATCCGAGGCCAGGAATCTGAGAGAGCCACCGTTGTCCCTTCTCTCCGAGTTTGAAGAGCATTAGTATCTTCTGGAAGGTCGAATGACTCTAATCAAATTGGTGGAAAATGAGATGTACACGGTGCAATTAGTAAATATGATTGCTTTTATTTATACTTGAACAAATGGCTTGGAAGATAACTAGAACGTGATAACGTTATTATTTAAGTTACTGAGAAAATAATAACATGATAATGATGATGATGATAATAATAATAAAACTGACTTCCGGCCTGGAAAGCGTTCGGATGCGTCTCCTGTAAGTCATTTAATAAACACTATACGGGCCACCTGAGATCCTGTGGGCGGGGCTTCGTCGCTCATTCAAAATGCGAGCCTTCCTAACTTTGCGTGCTTCGTTCAATTATTTTACAAATTAACGTTTAAAATGTAGAAGACAGATTATGTCTTTTCACTAGTAGTTGTGTCTTAAATCGCATAACTGTATGATTCTAGACTGTTATCGTGTACTAACACACACAAAAAAAAGACTGGTTAGTGTTTGGATTTGAAAAAAACCCTCGTGTCACCTGCTGAAAGGTCTGTTTCGCGTACCAGTCTTCTGAATTTTCCGATTTAGTAAATACTTCCAAACGTCAAAGTTTTCAAGTTTGAGACGCAGCTCACGATGACTCAGCAATGATGATGACCGCGTGACGTTTAAAGTTAGACGGAGCTCGTGTGTGTGTGTGTGTGTGTGTGTGTGTAACGTCACCGTGCATGAAATCACTAAACATTTTTACAGCTTGACTTGGAAACCTGATGGACACTCTTAACTCTTCCAGGTGTACGTAAGATACACAGCAAGCGTGTGACTAATGATGCGTCAAGTATCGAACCAGCTGCCGGCTGCGTCGGCACAGTTATATTTTTGTCTACGACACCGATTTCAAACATTTAATCTCACACCTTCAGATCAAAAGGCTTTTAAGATCATGAGAAACGGTTCAGTCTGGTGTCCACAAACTTTTGACTGCTAGTGTACGTTACACATGTACATCGCTAATATAATTAAGTGGTCGAATGTTCGGCTAGTCCGATAAATCTAGAATTGAAAAATAATGTACGGTTGTCATGGCTCAGGGTTGCAGAAAACGATCAGGTAGTGTCGCTGTGTCTCTCGGTGTTGCTTTGGATTTTATACAAAAACGTATGCGTATTTTAAGTGCTAGCTCTATTCCTCTGCTCACAGGTTACAGAAGATGAGGTCTTGGATGTTTTGGAAGGTCTTCTCGTCTCCAACTTGTCCGCCCCCGTCACCCGAGGTTACTCGCTGACTGCCATCATGAAGCTGTCCACTCGTTTCAGCGGTGTGAAGTAAGAAAAGCTTTCGACTGCGACGGTCGGTTTTAATACGTAGTCCGTTTTTATAACGGTTTTAATTCTTTCGTTTTTGTCCCCTTCCAGTCGAATAAAGAAAGTGGTGTCTATATATGGCAGCAGCATAGACGTGGAGTTACAGCAGAGAGCTGTGGAGTACAATGCGCTTTTCAAGAAATACGATCACATGAGGTAAGAGCTCGACGATACACACTTTCCCAGGCTACGCCGAGTGCGGACGAAATCGATCACGATCGGTAAGAGGTGTTTGATTACCGACCTTGCTGCACAACGCCGCTTCTCTCTGTTTTGCTCTTTAAGGCCGGCCTTGTTAGAGCGAATGCCCATTATGGAGAAAACGGCTACTAACGGCCCGACGGAGATCGTACAGACCAACGGAGAGACGGAACCTTCTGTACTGGACACGAAACACCCGCCCAGCATCGCTCAGACAAATCAGGTGAGACTGCTACTGGCGTGGATTAGATTAGGTTAGATTAGATTTCTCAATCGACATGGGACTTGAAAGCTTTTGCATACCTTTTAAAAAAAAAAAAAAAAAAAAAAAAACCAAACTTGTAGGGAAAGCATTGAATTACGAGAAACACACCGGGCCTTGTTTATCACAACGGATACAAACGAATCATTTATACAGTTGGGAAAATGTTTTTATCCTACATTTCAAACGCTCACGAGTTTGTGTAAATTTCCATCTATGGCGCTTATGTCAAATACGAGGCCGAATTCGGCCCGCTGCACGTTTTCTATCTGGCTCGCGCATCGATCGTTTTAAATTGATCTTGGCCTGCTTCCGTACCACCTGCGCCACACTGAACTACAAGTCCCAGCAAGCCTTGTCAACATGCTGCACGCCTCTGGTATACTTATGTGCACAGTCGTAAGCATAACCTTTCAAAGTATACTCCATTTGACACGTACACAGGCGGTCGACACATGCGACATCTTGCACTACCGCCCCTGGCCTACAAGAGTCAGTACAGAGCAGTAAAGCGGAAGTCTTTTGGTGTGAAGGCGAAGAAGAATCACAAAAACACGAAGAACAATGCTAGCACCCGTATACAAATCCTTATGCTCTTTAAGGCTAGAGTTATACAAATGCGGGTACTTTTTAGCCTGCGCTCGTTTCCGTCTCTTCAGTTTATCCCGTTTTTTTCTTCAACTACCTTGAGATTCAACAGCCCTGGGTCACTGTTGCCACCTTGTAGGACCTCATGAGCAGTTAGAAAAATCGTGCGGCACGCGTACAGTACGCGCGTACAGTACGCTGTTCCTTGCGTACGTATAAAAAGTGAAGCATCGGGTTACCGCCACCCCTCCTCCTCTCACCCACACACACAAGACAACTGATCCAGCGCACTGTCTGGATGTCAAAATTACTAACGGTTTTAACAGCAGCATTGTTCCCTGTTATAAACAAAGTACAGTATTAGCTAGCTAGCCGTCAGTCAGCCAGAAGATGGCGAAAATAAGGAAAGCTGGCGGTGAAAGTAGGGCATTTCATGATAGGTGGGAGTTGGAATACGTATTAGTCGACTATAAATTAAAACCTGTCTGTCTCATTTGCCAGGAGACTCTGTCTGTAACGAATGACACAAGACGTCATTATGAGACAAAACACCGTGACGAATACGGGGACTTGGATAGACAGCAGAGGCAAGTGACAGTGACAGCAAGGAAAGTGACAGTTAAAGAAAGGCCTTGTACACCAGCCAGCAATGTTTTCTGAAGCAAAAGCACAGCGTGATGCAGCCGTAAAAGCCAGTTTGATCGAGGCTGAAGAAATGGCTGAATCAGGCCGACCCCACACCGAGGGTGATTTTTCTGAAGAAGCGCATGCTTAAAGTTAGCGATGTGCTGTGCCCTGATAAAAGGCAAGCGTTTACAAATGTCAGTCTTAGCAGAAATACAGTGGCAGATCGTGTGGATGAGCTAGCCATCGATCTACAAGAGCAGCTCACTGAAAAAGGAAAATCCTTCGTAGCTTTCTTCTTCCATATCAGGAGGATGTGGTATTTTTAATTTAGTAACTGTGTTTATTTCTGGAACGATATCGACATTTCGTTGTCCAGGCGAATGATTTGTTGGACTTGCTCGGAGGTAACGACGTCCCGGTGATCCAAACGACTCTGCCGACTAAACCCGCCTCAGCCGGCGGAGAGCTGCTCGACCTACTCGGGGATCTCTCTCTCTCTGGTAGGATATCACTTTTTAAAAAAATGTTATTTGATATTTTTCGACCTCTCCTTTCACTCTTTGTCCGGTGATATTAATAATTCCTGCTCACTCCGTAGGTGGTCCGACCCCTGCCCCTGCTCCTACTGTACCCGTATCCCAGCCGCCGTTCCTCCTGGACGGTCTCTCCTCACAGCCGCTCTTCAACGACACTGCAGCAGGTGAGCTCACCTCACCTCAACGTCCGCACGCCCGACCATCCGGCCACCACGCGTTCGGACCTTCAAAACCTGACGCGTTGTTTTTTGTTTTGTTTTTTTTTTTGCAGCTATTCCTCCGATGACGGCGTACAACAAGAACGGCTTGAAAATCGAGTTCACCTTCGAGAGGTCCAACCCGAACCCTAACGTTTCGGTCATCACCATCCACGCCTCCAACTCCACCGAGGCGGACATGGCCGAGTTTGTGTTCCAGGCTGCGGTACCAAAGGTCTGCCTCCTCGACACGTTCTCCTTCTCTGCTATGACGCGAAGACATATATTTTAATATTAACAGCAGCAGCATCTTTCTTACAGTGGTGCTTGAAAGTTTGTGAACCCTTTCGAAATTTCTATATATATATATAGTTGTGTTTTATATTTTTTTTTTGTGCCGGTAGACGTTCCAGCTGCAGCTCCTCTCTCCTAGCAGTAATATTATCCCAGCGCTCAACCAGGGAAGCGTCACGCAAGTCATCAGGGTTCTTAACCCGCAGAAGGTAAAACCTTTTTTTAAAATTATAGATAGAATTGAATTTGATTTATATTTATTGCATTATTTTACCCGGTTGACTTTATCTACACAGCTATCCATCCTCTAGTACACCCGGTCGTTTCTGTATTAATGCACTCGACGTACGTAGAGTTGGCTGTGCATGACTAACAGGCGTACCTGTTCCTCAACACACCTGACTTCCTGCTTTTACGATTACAGCAACAGCTGCGAATGCGCATCAAGCTGACGTACAACTACAAAGGCTCTCCCGTTCAGGACATGGCCGAGGTCAACAACTTCCCCCCTCAGTCCTGGCAGTGATTGTGCTGTTCACTCGATCTGTAACACACACACACACACACACACACACACACACACACACACACACGTATACATGTGCGCGCATACACACACACGCAAACCCCAATCAAGGGAACTGTGAGCTATGGAGCACCCTTCCTCATCCCTGACTGGCTCCCTGTGACATAACTGCACATCGCTGCCCTGGGGTTGCATGGGAAAAACAGGGGAATTTTTCCAACACACACACACACACGATGGTGTGAAAACCATGATTATGATGACAATGATGAACGCTTTCCCTTTTTTCTGTTTTGTCTGTCTTTCTGCTTCAGAATTAGCACATCACTTCTATTATCAGCTCGCACACGGGTACTCGGTTTAGTGTACACACACACACCCACACCCTAAGCTGGCCCTGACCCTCTTTCTGTCTGGTCTATACATGGCATATACCACTCGACGGTCACTCTGGAGAGGAGCTTGTTGGAACGAGCTTTTGATTTGTCTTGATTTTCATGATTTTTAATCGTAATAGGCTTCATTTTTTTAGATGAAAGATTAACAAAAAATTCATAGCTTTAGGCACTTTTTTTTTTTTAGGCATTTCAGAGTCGGTTTATATACCGGAGGCATTTCACGAAGAACAACAAAACTGGCGAGATGAAACGTTCGAGTCGTCAGCTTTACCTTTCGCGAACGCGCGATTTCGCCGATCGGCTATTCGCTACTCTATAGTCTTCGTTGCACGTCGTACACCTTTTTGTTTAAACCGCAGTTCGAGTCTGAGGTGGTGGAAATCTGGGAGGGGGTTGGCTTATTTGCCCTGCGTTCACACTTGACACACGGCGAAGTCACGGGCCGTCGTTCATTTCGTACGTACGTGCGCGTGACACGGAGCCGTGATTTCAACGAGCGACTTTTCCGTGCAAATTAGGAACGACTCGTTCGCTAAAATGATAACACACGCGTGAATCGTTCCTCGGACCGATCCTACGACACAGGTGGTCCGACTGTTTCTCCGGTTCGCGACGTCCAAAAATAGAAGAAGGAAAATAAAAACACTGGTTTTTCAGCGCAGTTCCATTTTATACCATCATTAAATGCGTATAGAGACGTTAGAGGGGAAATGAAGCTTGGACGGAGGTAACCGAGATCGCAGGAGCCTCTACGTGGCTAGTACGATTAGCTAGCATTGCTAATCTGACAGCGTAGCTAGTACAAAGCCAAGCATGTAATGTTTTAAAAAACAAAGAAAAAACCTTTCTTTTTTTTTTAAACACAGATGTTCATTTGTGTTTGATTAGTTAGCATTAGGTAGTTTCTATAGCTACTACCATTTCTCATCGAACGTTAAAAAGAAGAAAAAAAAAAAACTCACTAAAGGCCACGCCCACAGTCGGGAAAACTTTTCACCTGTCCGTGTGAACGTAGGTTTGTTTGTATAGATCAATTCTTTCACAGCGTAAACGTTAGACACACATTGGTGGGGTTTTTTTTTTTTGGTTTGTGTGTGTGTTTGTTTTTTTCATGAAGTCGGAATTCCCCGCGTCTCTGTTTAGTATTTTGTCGCGATACAAAGACGCCGTTTGACAAAAAGTCGTCGCTTAAACATCAGTGCAATTCGGAGACGGGTTGAAATTTGACACTGTATACGAGGTCCATCATGAATGTAGTTGCATGCACTGAATTAATACGTTTATTATTATTTTTTTTTTTGAAGTGAAAAAAACAAAACAAAACCCTGTCGCCTGACTTTAAAGCATCGTGCCTTTTTCGCCATAATGGTTAACGCCGGACCGATTGATTGGCTGCTTTCTGTTGGAGGAGCGTTTATTTCATTCGTGGCGGATCTCCAGGATGTGACGTAGGTGTGTAAGTCTGCGTGTGAGGTCTGAGGTGTGAACTTTCCCCCTGACTATCTCCTGTTTTTCAGAAAAACATTGGAAGCAGTAACTGAAATACCTCGTGTTTGTTTTAATTTTTTTTTCTTTAGGATCAAAACAGTATATCAAGGCATTTTTGAGTGATGGGGGGGGGGGGACTTCTGTGTCCTTTCAAACACGTCACTAACAAATCTCAGTCTTCACTTACTTACTTACACACACTGACCAGGTAGATTTTTAGTTCAGTGACCAAATCAGAGCTTATGTGTATATGGTGAAGAAGAAAGGGGGGGAAAAAAGAGTCAGTGTGCGTTGTTACTTGATTTTTTTTTATTTTATTTTTTTTCCCTCCACCTTTCTTCCTTCTCTCGTGATGTCTTGGGACTTTTTTTTCTGTACATATTGAGGGCTTTTAAGATGCATCTATCCTTTTCACCTTTTTGTTTCTCTTTTTTTTCTTTTTAAACATATTGACCCCTTTTTCTAATCTAAAATCCTACGCAGTGATCAGTCTAATTTAATAACGTCCCTGTTTGATTGTTTATTCAGAAGAAAATGTATTATCTGCTGCCTGTATATTGTATATAACTTGTAAAAGATGACGGTGGGGGGGGGGGAATCAAAAATCGAATAAACTCCAATTTGAAGACGTGCGGAGATTAGTTAGGGGGCTGTACTTGTATACAAGTGTAAAGAATCAAAGTGCATTTCTTTTTCCTTTTGTTTTCTTTTCTGTTTGATTTGCTAATCACGTAGATAGTGGTCAGAATGTCGGTGGTTTGATGCACTACTGAAATGAGGTTTCGCAATATGATGAAGGGACGGATGATGATGATGATGATGATGCATGCGCCGCATCACCACCCTAACCCTCCTCACGCTTAGCTTTCTATCAACGAATCACCTTCAGGTCACTGTTGGCATCGTCATTACTTTTACATGACTAGGAAACGACCATTTCGCTCACATGTCCATATAATATATATTATATTTTATTTTCCCGTAAGTTCACCTCAGTGAAAGATGCGCACTGATTTTTTTCACGTTGGAGAGAGATGATTAACACCACACACATTTCTGATTGTTCTGCTCATTCTCTGAGATGCGGGTCTTCGAGTACCGGACCGATCGAAGCTGTTACTGTGTCTTAAATGTTTCTCTCCATCCATTTACTCGATGAGGTGTATGACTAAAAGGGGACTGGAGAACAAAAAGAAGGCGAGGAGGAATACAATCAGGCCCTATGCTGCTTTTTAGGCTTGTTCTATTCACTTAGCTCAAGTGTGTGTGTGTGTGTGTGTGTGTGTTGCCGGAGAGGAGGATCCGAGACTGAGCGAGTTGCCTTCCTGCACCTTTTCCTAACACCCCTCCCCCCCGTCTGTTAAACATCTTTTTTTTTTGTGTGTTGTTTCGGCTGCAATGTTTTTTTTTTTTTTTTTTTTTTTCCCGACTGCATGTGGAAAAACCCTGATTGTAAATATTTGTCATTTTTACTCTTTCTGTAAAAAAAAAAAAGAAAAGAAGAAAAGAAACGAAAAGAAGAACTTCCTGACGATGCAAGAGAAGATGCGGTTCTTTAAAGTTTCCCCCACATCCATCATGTGTACCTTCTTTGGAGAATTGTGTAACGGAATTAAAACACCACGCGCGGCGTTTCACCCCGTTTGAAAGAGTCGTATATCGCACACTTGGACGATTCTCTCCTCCATCCGTATCCCCTGTTCGTTTAAATAAATAAATCAATAATTTTTGGACTTTGATCTTTACGGGGGCTTCTTTTTACGCTTGCGGTCCATCACGTTGTCCAAGTGTGTAGAGGATGATGAGGCTGGTGGTGGTGGTGGTGGTGGTGGTGATGAGGAGGATGATGATGGGAGGGCTTGGGTGTACTTCATACGTGCTGACGTTTTTTTTTGTTTTGTTCGTTTCCCCTCATCGATAAGTTTGACATGCTGAACTGAATCAGTGTCCCGTGTCTTCAAGGAGTGAGTGAGTGAGCGAGCGAGCGAGTGCTGGACTGAAAATAATTCATGATGATGAATGAAAAACTTGTAATCTACTACAATGGGATATTTTAGACTTATGCTGTGTATAATTGTCTTTGGGTTGGAGAAAATGACCAAGAGAAATAAAACATTTTAAAAAAGTCACAACTAACATTGCTATTTATTTATTTATTTATTTATTAATTAATAGAAGTAATAGTTGAATTATTTGTATTACTATTGTTTACCATTTTTACTTTATTATTATTATTATTATTCTTACTGTAGTTATCACAATATATTAAGATATTTCTATATTACTAATCTGACATCTCTGTTAACATGCGTACGGTAATTATTGTTTCTATTAGTAGTACTTGTGTTATCATTACTGCTGTTCTCTAATAGTAGTAGTGTAAGTGAATGTGCGTTGAATACCTGAGCCGCGTTTTTCTAAGAACGTTGGGAGCGGAGTTGCTATGACGACGGGAACTGTAACATTACTGTAATTACATTGCTATTAATACTTGTTTATTATTATTATTAGTAGTAGTAATTGATTATTTAGTACTACAATTATAGTTACCATTTTAGTACTACATTTTTCTACATTCATCACTGTTATGATTAGGATTGCTGCTATTATTAGTATTATGAAATGATTACTATTTTTAATAGTTATTAGATAATCAGTACATAATTATTATTGCGCCTGCTATTTTTATTACTTTTATTTTTACTATGTATTATAAATATTTTTTACTATTGTTTTCTGACATTACTAGCTCTATTATTATTATTATTACTGTATTCACTTTATTATTAGTAGTAGTAGGAATGATTTTAATATTGCTATTATTAATATTGACCATTTTAGTGCTACATTTTTCAGCTAGTACTATTTTCTAATTTTTATTTGTTAGGATTTTTCTTCTTATTTTATTTTCCTGATTTTAAAACGAATCATGCAGACCGACCCATGAGTCGTAGAGACATGAAAACTGGTCACCAGGTAGTACTCCCTCCCGCTGCTCAAGCGAGTGAGCTGGACCTGATTGGCCCAACGGTAAAGTTTGGGTCGTGGTCATACGTTAGGAGGTGGAGCCAAGGTCAAATAACAGTTTCTCCGGAACCCTAAGTCTGGTTGAGCTGAAATTTGGTATGATTCGTTGATGTCCTAATCTGTAAGTGGGTTTTTAATGATGACCTAATTAATAAAATAAGATAAAAAACATGGCAGCAATCAGACAGCCAGATTTCAGCAAGCATTTGACAGGGTTAACCTTGAGCTGTCAACCAGAAACTTTAATAGTACAGTAGGTTCATGTATGGACCCGCTGATACGTAATGCAATATTACTCAAATTCACTGGGGGGCGCTGTTAGTCTTCATGCAATCAAAACTAAACCTACTCATGGAGCAGTTTATTAGGAACACCTGCATGCCTACTCATTCATGCTATTATCTAATCAGCCAATCGTGTGGCAGCGCTGCAATGCATAAATTCATACGGATACGCGACAGAAGAAAAATGTAATCGGAGTGATTTTGACCATGACTTGATTGTTGGTGCAGGATGGGCTGGTTTGAGTGTTTATATAACTGCTGATCACACAACAGTCTCTAGAGTATACTCCGAATGGTGCGATAAAGGAAAAACATCCAGTGAGCGGCAGTTCTACGGACGGAAACTCGCTGTTGATGAGAGAGAGCTCAAGGGAAAATGGCCAGACTGGTTCGAGGCTGACAGAAAGGTTACAGTAACTCTGTACAACTGTGGTGAGCAGAAAAGCATGACAGAATGCACAGCACGTCGAACCTTTAGGCGGATGTGCTACGACGGCAGAACAGCACGTCACCTCACCAACCGACCGCACCGACACTACAGCTGAAGACTGGAAAAACCTAGCCTGGTCCGATGAATCTCGATTTCTGCTGAAGCACACAGATGGTAGAGTCAGGATTTGGCGCTGATGGCATAAATCTACGGACCCAACTGCCTTGTATCAACAGTCGAGCCTGGTGGAGGTGGTGTAATGGTGTGGGGAATGTTTTCTTGGCTCACTTTGGGCCTGTTATGTCTACTCCCATCATGATAATGCACCGTATCCCAAAGCAAAAGTCGTCTGGTTTCTTGAGCACGATAACGAGTGTGACGTTCTTCAGTGGCGTTCAACTGCACCTGAAAAATCTGCAGGAATGGCGTGATGCGATCATGTGAACATCGACCAGAATGTCAAAGGAATGTTTCTAACATCTTGTGGAATCCATGCCACGAAGAATTGAGGCTGTTCTGAGAGCAGAGAGAGGCCCTACCTAGTATTAGTGTAGGGTGTTCCTTATAAAGTGCCCTGTATATACATATACACACACTCAGCATTCTGTTCACAACTGTTACCATACCCCTCCTGTCAGTTTGAACAGGTTTGTCCATTCTCCTTTGCCCTCTCTCATTAACAAGGTGTGTCCACTTACAGAACTACTGCTTATTGGGTGGTTTTGTAGTGTGTGTTCAACAGTTTCTGAAATACTTAGACCAGCCCATCAGGCACTACCAACTATGCCACGGTCAGAGTCACTGAGATCAGTTCTTCCCCCCCATCTGATGTTTGATCTTAGTACGATCGGACACTCTTTCCCCGTGCCTACACGTGTTTATACACTGAGCTGCTGCCTCATGATTGGCTGATTAAATATTGGTACGAACGAACAGATGTACAGGGGTTCCTAATAAATTGGTCAGTGAGTGTATATTCACGGTATATAACTGATATGATTACACTGACGTATAAATCTATAAAACTTTAACGAATGCAAGTCCAAAAAAAAAGTCCATAAATGAAAATAAAAAAGACTAGCTATTTGGGCAAAAGTAATTGCACCCTTTGACAGGAGAAGGCGTGTGTGTACGGTAGCTGACGCGCCGCAGTGGCTGAGCTGCGTTACTGGAAGCTTTAGCACACGCTGAACTTAGGAGGTGGTCTATTACAATTTAGCCATCAAATTTAATCATTTGCTGTTGTTGTTCTTAATATTTGCCAGTTCATCATTTCCACCTGATCATTCTGGTGTATGAACTACTGACTGTATTTCATCTGTTCATGCACAAAGTATTGGCACCCCTAACCCATTTATCAAAGGAAAGAGATCCGAATAGGATCACTGCTGAACAGGTTATTTATTTGATTTATTCTCATTATGACACTGACGTGTCCCTTACGTTTGCCTCGTCGCAGGCAACAATCTCTCTCTCTCTCTCTCTCTCAAGGTTTCCTTACCTACATTGACTGTACTTTGCTCTTAAATGAATAACAGGGTTGAGCTTTTAGCACAGAATTAGTACATGACATGTGGACATTCTAATGATTTACCTCAAATGTATGATTTTTAAATTAATAATTCACTCTCAGGCTGTAATTTGGATAACAGAGTTGTACTTTCGAAGCATCCTTGTCAGTCACTATCACTATGAGAGAACTTAATTTTCTTCTTTGCATGATCTTCAGGAAATTCAGATGATCGACTATTCTACGGCTTGGGTGAACATGGTCAGGTAACAGGGTTGAGTGACAACTAAAATAATTTTTTAAAAAAAAATTACGTATAATGGAACTTGTGGAAAATAATGTTTCGAGCAAATGTCCATCCATCCATCCATCCATCTTCTACCGCTTACTCCTTCTTCAGGGTCGCGGGGGAACCTGGAACCTATCCCAGGGATCATCGGGCACAAGGCGGGGTACACCCTGGACAGGGTGCCAGTCCATCGCAGGGCACAATCATATACACACTCACACACACATTCATACACTATGGACAATTTAGACACGCCAATCAGCCTACCATGCATGTCTTTGGACTCGGGGAGGAAACCGGAGTACCCGGAGGAAACCCCCGCAGCACGGGGAGAACATGCAGACTCCGCACACACAGCCCTGGCGGGAATCGAACCCCGGACCCTGGAGGTGTGAGGCGAACGTGCTAACCTAAGCCACCGTGCGCCCTTCGAGCAAATGTCTTCACTCATTAATACACAAATGATGATTTGTGTGATGAATAATGATTATTTTTGAAGGTAAAGCATAATGATCATGGAATGGGATAAAGTGCTGTAGATGTTAATCATGTTTTAGGTCATCTGAAATATGCACAAAGGTAGATGTGAAGGAATCCTGTGTTTTAAAATATCGTTTACTTTAATTTGACGTTTGTTAATGTGAGAAACGTAGACACATAGTAATGCACTACACTGCCGCCCTCTGGTGGTGAAATATGAAAACTGCAGGACGTCAGCAAATGATTTAATTACCACGTAAACAGTTTGTTTTTTTTTTTATTTATTTTTTTATCAGTATTAGAGTTTGTTGTGAAAAAAAGACAGTGTCATTATAGCTATACTGGTTTATACCACAGCATTGTTGAATTCTAGATTCTGATTGGTCAGAGTGTGTTGATTAATTGTCTATAACAGCAGCTCTGACAATAGTGCAGGTGCAAATCACACCCTGCCGTGCAAACTCAACTCCAGATCTTTTTATCTCCTTAATTTGTCATGAAATAATGAGGAAACAGGCCACACCTGGCCACGAAACTACTTATCAGTCAAGTGTCCAATTACTTTTGAGCCTGAGAAAATGGAGGGACTCCTAAACGGTTAATGCAATATTTTTGTTAAACCCCTTGAATTAAAGCTGAAAGTCTACACTTCAATCACATCTTGATTGCTTCATTTCATACTCGTCCAATTCATGTCCAATCAAATTCTCTCTTCAAAGCACATGTGTGTGTAGCTGTGGTGGTTGTGTGGCTTCTCCGAAAAGACTTTGGAGTAGCTACAATTCATGCAGGAAAGTACTACATTCAATAAAGTCTTAATCATACTGAATGACTTGTTTTCCAGCCTGATGAGCATCGACAACTCGGTTTCTGAGGACCTCAGAAAAATCCTTTGTCCGTGCCATGATCACTTAAACAAACATGTTGTGAAGATCAGACTCTGATAGATCGCTGTTCTTTAAATAAAACAGGGCGCTCACTCACACCTGATCATCATCCCATTGATCGAAAACACCTGACTCTAATTTCACCTTCAGATTAAACCGCTAATCCTAGACGTTCACATACTTTTGCCACACACAGATATGTAATATTGGATCATTTTCCTTAATAAAGAAATGACCAGGTATAATAGTTTGTCTCATTTGTTTAATCGGGTTCTCTTTGTCTACGTTTAGGACCTGTGTGAAAATCGGATGATGTTTTAGGTGGAGAAATTTAGAACGTTCAAAAGAGTTCGCAAACTTTTAAGTACCAATAAGTAATCCTTTAAATGTGTCACTGGGGACAAATGAAAATGGTCCCAACTGTCCCAATTTACGCTATATGGCCAAAGGTGACCCCTGACCTTCACACCCACATGTGGTTCTTCCCCAAACTGTTCCCACAACGTTTGAAGGACAAAACTGTATAGAATGTGTTTGTACGCTGTAGCTTTATAATTTCACTTCACTGTAACTAAGAGTCCCAGAGAGTCCCACGACGACGCTCCTGTGCACAAAGCCAGCTCCATGAAGACATGACGTGTGAAGGTTGGAAGAACTCGAGTGTCCTGAACAGAACCCTGACCTCAACCCCACTGAACACCTTTGCGATGAACTAGAACTGGAGCCTCACATCCTCACATCAACATCAGAATTCAACCTCATTAATGAATTCAACCTCATTAATGTTCTTGTATCTGAATGAACACACATCCTCACAGCCACGCCCTAAAATCTAGTGGAAAGCCTTCCCAGAAGATTAGGGACAGATTATAAAACAATGGGCTCCTGGACACAGACGTATAAAAAAAAAAACCTTTAATCCGTATAATAACTAAATCAATACTAAGTCAAATATGTTAGGAAAAAAACTGAAAAGACCCCAGACGCCGTCGTCTTCCCTGTACATCCTGTATTGAGCTACAGGAGCACGATCTCACTATCCTCATCGATGGTCGTGCTTAAATTAAATCTAAAATACAATTTAAATGAAGTTTTTTATTATTAGGTAAATATTATATTTCATTGGCAAGCAGAATAGTAAAAGATGCACGCAAATCAAAACAGGCTAAATCTGGCCCCGAACCACACTATCAAAATAGTGAGCCAATATATCTTTAGCTCATTATGTAGAGGCTCTAGCTTTGGGGCCCTCTGACTCCTCGGGCCCCTGGGCATATGCCTGATAGGCCTGTTCGGTAATATATACTTGGTTATAATAACAGCAAAGCGGGAACTAAATCTGGAATGGAATGCTGAAAAAGCACATATGGGTGTGACGTTCATATTAGGTGTCCGCAAACTTTTGGCCATGTAGTGTTTCTAGAGTGTTATAGAGTTTATAATCAAATCAAATCGAATTGAATCATGGGGTCTGTAGAGGTTCACACTCCTAACGCTAAAAAAACCCCAATAATTGATATTTTTCTCTTTTATGGTCATCAGTGGGATTTAGGTGTTCTTGCCCACCCTGTGTCCCGCAGGTACTAGAAGCGTGTCCGGATATAGACATGGGGTGGCAATGAGGGTGGGCAAACACGCACCAAGTCGTAGCCACCACATAAATCCACACCGATCAATAACTTTGACTTTTCTCAGTAATGCTCAGGTGGTGATCAGTGGGATTTATGGTGGCCACCCTATAACTGGTGTGTGTCCTTGTGCAATAACTGCCCTGCAGGTACAAGAGGCGTGTCCAGGTTTAAACATAGGGTGGCAGTGAGGGTGGGTGGGCAAGAACGCAACACTAAGGGGTGGCCACCACTTAAAGTCACTGCGAAGTGCCTTGAAACGCACGGCGCTATGCAATGTGTTGATGTAATTTCCACTGAAACAGGAAGTCAGGTAGCACCTCCACCTTTTTAAATAACCAATAGTGTTTAGCTTACCTCACAGTCTGGGCTAAGCAGTTAGTACCACGGACGCGAGCCCATTTCCTTCTTAACCAACTTACAGATGGAAAACTGAATCAAATTTGTTCGAATGTTCGAACGGCCAAAGACACGTTTACGCCCCATTCTTCCTAACACGGCAAGGTGAACGTCGTGGGCGGGACACTTCAGATTCCAGAGCGCATTTCTGATTGGACAGAGAATCTGATGAGACGCTAAAGAAGTGCAGGATGACGTCATGAAAACGGTCGGTAGAGACAGACGGTACATTTGCGAACGCGTCTACGTCTTCGAAATGCGAACGTCGTCATTGTTTTCATGCGCCCTCGTTTATAGATAACCTTAAGGCTGACATGTTCATAGCCTGCTAAAATCCACAAAACTTCCATTTTGATTTCATGACGACTTTAAATCCTGCTGACCGATACCTAAGTTTGACTTTTCTCAGTAATGCTGTCAGATATACAGAATGTGAGCTGTCTGAATGTTTGTTGTTGTTGAAACAAACAAACAAACAAACAAACAAACAAACAAGAACAGAAAAGAATGCATCAGATGAGGTAGAGGTTGGGTGGCTCATGAATAATAATGATAAGAAACGACATGGCCCCGCCCCTCTTATGTTTATTCATCGCGCGATCTGACAGCCGAGAGAGAGAGAGAGAGAGAGAGAGAGAGCGCTTCTCAGCCGTCATGATGGCGTCTCACCGAGTCGGGATGGGGTTTTTCCGCCGCCTCCTGTGTCGGAATTCAGCAGGCGACGTTACGTGTGGGATTTGTGCGAAGACGCGACGCTACGTGTAGGCGAAGACGATGAAGGACGAGGAGAAAAGCGCCGAGCGAAAAAGCGGCGCCGGGGTGGTGGAGGGCCGGAGCGGCACGGGGACGTGGACGAACCCGAGCCCGGGGCTCCAGGAAGCGGCGGCGAGCCGAGGAGGAGGCGCAGGAGGAGGAGGAGGAGGAGGAGGAGGACGAAGCTCGGCTGCTCCCGCTGCTGCTCCTGCAGGGATCCGGGTTTTAAAGGTAGGTCTCAGTCCCATGTTCTCAATCTAAACACCACCATTTCTACCATTCTGTCATCCTTATTCCGTGCACCTTAAAGCTTTAACCATCCTACGCGTGAATTCCCATCAATCCCAGCAATCCCAGCAATCCCATTTACACCTATACCTGTTTACACTTCTGTGCGTTCAGTATGGAAAATATAGCTGTCTATTAAACTTATTTTATTCCTCTAACCTGTTATCTCTCCTCTCCAAATAAATCTCCGAATCTACCAGAAAGCTGACATCATCATCATCATCATCATCATCATCATCATCCTGGCCTTCCTTCACCGTAATAAATAATCAGTGATCAGTTCAATTAGAGATATTGTTGCGTCCAGCCTGCAGGTGCTGTAGAGGCGTGTCCAGGTTTAGAGCAGTGAGGGTGGGCAAGAACACACACCCGGGGGTGGCCACCTTTAATCCCAGTGATCACATACCTGAGCGTTACTGAGAAAAATACAACTTATCGGTCAGTGCGATTTAAGTGGTGGTTAAGGTGGTTAGTGTTGAGTTCGTGCCCACCCTTATCGCCACCCTATGTTTAAACCTGGACACGCCTCTAGTACCTACAGGGCAGATAGTGGGCAAGAGCACTATCACCACACCAGTTATAGGGTGGCCACGACTTGGTGCGTGTTTGCCCACCCTCATTGCCACCCTATGTCTATATCCGGACACGCCTCTAGTACCTGCGGGACACAGGGTGGGCAAGAACACCTAAATCCCACTGATGACCACAAAAGAGAGATCTGAAATGTTAAGAGTGTGAATCTCTAGAAAACCTGACGATTCGATTTGATTATAAAACAATTCCGTACGCATCTCGATGGATCTCGGATTCTTGGTTTCTTTCTCCAACGTTGTAGTTGTTTTCAGGATGAAATACACCATTAAGCATCACCAGATACCGGTCACTGCTGGAGCACTACACAGATTTGCATAATATTTGCACGTATTTAATCAGTACAAGCAATATATTCACATTTGTTCCGCTTGTTGAAATGATATGTTGCCATTGAAACATAGCCTACATTTCCCAACGTTCTTGGCTAGTTCCCTCTAGTAGCTCTGATTTCATTTTCAGTTTGATATTAGGTCTGTCTTTGGTACAAGATTATAACCTCATTAATATTCAAACTGCTTACTAATGCAAATCCAAACCTGATTTTTTAAAAGGATTTCGTCCACCAGATGTTTATTTTTCCTCAGACATCAGACAGTAATCTGTAAAAATCTGATTGTGTTTTTTTTTATTTGTGCATTGATGCAGAAAATCACATTGAATAATAAGAATATTATTGGAATATTATTATTATTATTATTTTAACGTCGCACAAAGCTTCGCCGGCGTCTGATTAAAACACGTACAACGCCACAGTGATGTTTAAAATCATCGCGAGCTGAACATGACGCTGAGTCACGACATCGTATGACTACAATACGATGATATCAGTCGCTGTGATGTCATCAGGGGGCGGCGCTTTTATAACTGCACCGTTTCGTAACTCCTCACCGTTTCATTTTCTCTCTTATTCGTTAACGTGGATTAAAATCTCTCGACATGTCGTGTTTCATAATAATAGTTTCATGAATCCACTGTTTTATTACTGATTATAAGCAAAACTAACTCCAGCAAAAACTCCAAATACTGCGACAGGTATTGAGTATCATGATATATTTTTTTTGGAGTCTAATGATGATGAAGTGGCCACACCTCTAAAACCTACAGCTCTGGGATCAGTTCTCGCTCTCACTCTATATAGTTTAATAATAATAATAATGAAGGAAAAAAAAAGGAGGAAGAACAGAAATAACAACAACAACAACAATAATAATAATAATGAAGAAAAAGAGGAATAATAATAATAATAATAATAATAATAATAATAATAATAATAATAATGAAGGAAAAAAAAGGAGGAAGAACAGAAATAACAACAACAATAATAATAATAATGAAGAAAAAGAGGAATAATAATAATAATAATAATAATAATAATAATAATAATAATAATAATAATGAAGGAAAAAAAAGGAGGAAGAACAGAAATAACAACAACAATAATAATAATAATGAAGAAAAAGAGGAATAATAATAATAATAATAATAATAATAATAATAATAATAATAATAATAATAATGAAGGAAAAAAAAGGAGGAAGAACAGAAATAACAACAACAATAATAATAATAATGAAGAAAAAGAGGAATAATAATAATAATAATAATAATAATAATAATAATAATAATAATAATGAAGAAAAAGAGGAATAATAATAATAATAATAATAATAATAATGAAAAAGAGGAATAATAATAATAATAATAATGAAGAAAAAGGAATAATAATAATAATAATAATGAAGAAAAAGAGGAATAATAATAATAATAATAATGAAGAAGAAAAAGGAGGAAGAACAGAAATAACAGCAACAACAATAATAATAATAATGAAGAAAAAGAGGAATAATAATAATAATAATAATAATAATAATAATAATAATAATAATGAAAAAGAGGAATAATAATAATAATAATAATGAAGAAAAAGAGGAATAATAATAATAATAATAATGAAGAAAAAGAGGAATAATAATAATAATAATGAAGAAGAAAAAGAGGAATAATAATAATAATAATAATAATGAAGAAGAAAAAGGAGGAAGAACAGAAATAACAGCAACAACAATAATAATAATAATGAAGAAAAAGAGGAATAATAATAATAATAATAATAATAATAATAATAATAATGAAGAAAAAGAGGAATAATAATAATAATAATAATAATAATAATGAAGAAAAAGAGGAATAATAATAATAATAATAATAATAATAATAATAATGAAGAAAAAGAGGAATAGTAATAATAATAATAATAATAATAATAATGAAGAAAAAGAGGAATAATAATAATAATAATGAAGAAGTAAAAGAGGAATAATAATAATAATAATAATGAAGAAGTAAAAGAGGAATAATAATAATAATAATAATAATGAAGAAGAAAAAGGAGGAAGAACAGAAATAACAGCAACAACAATAATAATAATAATGAAGAAAAAGAGGAATAATAATAATAATAATGAAGAAGAAGAAGAAAATGAGGAAAAAGAAGAACAATAAAAAAATTTATATATATATATATATATATATAAAAAAAATTATTCTACTACTACTACTTCTAAGAATAATACCATTCATATATAATGGTATACGCATGTAATAAATAATAATTTAACATTATAATAATAATAAACACATAATAAATTAAAATGATGATGATGATTATTATTATTAAATGAAGAAGAGGAAGAAGAAGATGAACAACAATAATAATGATAATAATAATTATGTCCATATTTATAATAATAATAGTAATAATGATAATAATAATGAAATGAAAAAGAAGAAGGAGAAAAGAACAACAATAACAACAGCTGCGATAATAATAATAATAATAATAATAATAATAATAATAATAATACGTTAGACTTGTATAGCTTCTTTCTAACACTCAGGGAAGAAGAGAGAAGAGATCAGTAAGAAGAAGAAAGAGAAACGTGTTGAGAAAATGTCAGTTGTACTTTAAGTCTTAAGTAATACAATTAATTCTTGTAAATTATTTAAGAATAATTGTTATCATCAGTATGAAGTGAATATATATAAATATAAAGTCACGATTATTCCCTTATCGATTTATCGTACGATACCCAGACGCGACCTGGATCATTTTTGCTCACCTCGATATCGCCCGTTGTGTTTACACGCGTGTTTGTTTACGTCACCGACACTTTAGCCGTTCGCTCTGCTTCCGTCCTCTCGTCCGATCTAGGCCTGTCCGATTCAAATTTCAACCTCGAATATCCGCCGAATTGAAGATGAAAACGCACATTCGAGTGCAAAACCTGCGTGCGTACACGTCGAATTTCCGATGTGTCGCGGCACTAGCACCGACTTTAATTCAGACGTACCGTTGAAAAAAAAAAATGACGCAAGATATTAACCACGCGCTAACAATGCTTTCTGAAGAAGAACAATCTAGAAAGAACGGTTCTAGCGTTTCGAATAAAACAGTCTTAATCTGCGAGAGCTGAAGCTGAACAGTGAAGGAACTAAAAGAATGAAAAAGCGTGCACTTGCGTTATTATGGTGTTGTGTTATCATTATATCAGCGGCATAACATTATCTTAAAGTGACATTAATATCGTTTATCGCAATTATTTCTCGGACATTATATCGTCCAACACATACAGTGCAGTGACGGTGAGGCAGAGACACAGATACTGATATACGGATATAGCGTTATGGTTGTTGTTGTTGTTGTGTGTGTGTGTGTGTGTGTGTGTGTGTATAGAAGAGTTCAGTGTTGTTTGGTGGTTACTGAAGGGGAAAAAATGCTCACCTCAGTGGGAGTTTGATTTCATCAAGCTGAGTAATGACCTCACGCCGGCCTCCCATGTCTGACTCAGGCGTGACTCGCGCCTCTCCTCAACGTTTGTCCTCTGTGTAAATATTTACATCTCTGCAACGAGAAACGCAGGAACTGCTGGTACTAATGCGGGCGACGTGTCCTGTCATGACCCAGAATTCAGTGCTTCTTCACTGAAGAAGTAACTCAAAAAATTTGAGGAAACTAATTCCCTCAGAAGTTGATAAGTTGATAAGTCAGTTTCTTTTAGGTCGTGCTCTTATAGGAAGAGAATCGGCTTAGGTGTAAACAGTGACTCCGCTTCATCACACCTCCCTGTCGTTGATTATTTTTCTATAACATCATCAGATTTCAGTGGATGTGATGTCACATACGGATGCCGTGTTTCTGAAACGGTTTGACGTTTTCCCGCGCTCGCTGTCTCACCCCCGTCTCTCTCTCTCTCCTTCTGCGTCTCAGCGTAACATGAAGCGGAACGGCGGCCGGGCCTGTGTGACCAGGAAGTCTCGCTTCGGCTCCCGTGAGAGGGACTGGCTGAAGGGTGACGCCCAGCGCGGGTGTGTGTGTCTGTACGGAGCCACCGAGGTCGTAACCCCGGGACCCCAGACCTCATCCACGACCCAGCCCGACCTCAGACTGGTGCTCTGCTCCACCAGTACCACGGTGGAGGAGCTGTGTGCCCAGCGTCACGGCCAGGGCCTTTACCTGCAACTGCATGGAGACCTGATCAGGTAACACACACGCACGCACACACACACACACACACACACAATTGTACATTATCAACCTTGGCTTGCTAGTGAATCAGTGTAGCTCCTAAAACAACATTCCTTTGAACTATTCCTTGCTGTTTGATGTCATCATTGTGCGCCTCTGACTCCGCCCACTCCCGAGGCTCCTAAAAAACTCCTTCCGGCTAAATGGTACGGGGTTTAACAATTTCCCGATTTGGACTGATGCACTGATTTAAAAGGCAACGATCATAAATCGATCGTAATTGATAATAATTTGAGCAAGTTCATTCATATTTTACAAACAAGTTCAATCAAATAATTTAACAGGTTAGCAAGCTGATTTGTCTGTAACTCTGATACTACGGTATAATAATTCACAAATGAACGGTAGACCTACGACAGATCCTGAACAAAGCTCGTGACATATCGATCAGCTATCGATCGGCTAATAAATCGCATCGTGTCGTAGCAGATTCAGCGGTCTCGTCAAATATCATTTCATTCCCTTATGGTCCAAAACACTGACCAAATTAGCCTGCTCGATCCAAGCAAATTAATGTAGCTAGCTCGGAACAGCGCCACCTACTGCTCGCTTCATTTAAAATCAACTCGCGAACGTTATAAGGAGCAAGCGTGTTAACCCAAGTGCATGAACGCAGATGTAATGGCCACTATTTAAACCATGGAAACATAAACAGAGCTAAGTAACTCGTTCCGTGACGTCCCTGATCGGTTCGTGTCCGGGTTACTCGTTTCGGGGGAAACGGTATCGATGCATGCCTGGTTATAAGAATAAGAGGAAGACATTTTTTCATGACTCTTCTGCGCTGAGTGTTTGTCTGGTGTGTGAGGATCCAGGTACTGCAGCTGATTTTCATCACTCACGCCCCCAGACCATAGCTCTGTTTTAAAGTGTGAGTCATTACTGTGTCGTATTTTAAGCTTTTGTCACACCTTGTGTGAGTGGGGCCCAAAATTCTTACCAGCTTCCGAGTGTGTGTAAGTTTGTGCACCCTCAGAAAAAGGAGTGTTGTGTGCCAATCTGTACTGCTTTATAAGGTGTCAGACAGACAGACACAAACACAGACACACCCAAGACTTCCCTCTTTTTGTTTATGACTGGAATCACATATACTTTAGTTTCCAAGAAGTTGCCCAAGGCTGGAGTGGGTGTGGGTGTGTGTGTGTGTGTGTGTGTGTGGGTGTGTGTTTTCCACATAACTACTCTATTTAAAGCTTGAACAACAATACATGCAGAATTTTAATTTTTTTTTAATAGTAATAAACAACTTAAAGTAACTCAGGCTGATCTCTATAGATTCAACCTAATTTAAAATGCCACAGACTTATGAATATGCATGAGTATGCAAATTAGGAAACGTCCTTGAGTCCTCCCGCCGCTCATATTGTCCTAATATCACTAACAGTAACGAAGTTATCTTGATTTATATGGTTAGTTCATAGATTTAACAGCAACTAAAACCTGTCAGAGTGTCACGTTAGCATGTTAGCAAAACAACCGACATCTAAGTTAGCCATCTGGCTATCTAGCTTAGCTTAGCATAGCATGAAGGCTTCGTAGATAAATGTTTTAAGGTACAACATACTGTCGACATCCTCTTTCAATTTACGTCCTGGACGTGATTGGTCCAAAGGTTTGGCACTTATTTTGCGACATCACAGTCTGAGCTCAGTCATAGCTCCGCCCCCAAATTGGTCTTGAGAAAGTCTCCGTTTAAAAAAACCCCCCCAAAAACGAGAAGTTATTGATTTAAACGCCATGTTGTGAGCTTTAGGGCACAAAAATATCGAGTCTGGAAAATCTAAGTGAAGCGCATGATACTGTATTATCCTCAGACTCATTGGATTAAAGGAAATGCCATCTCTGTAATGTTTTTCTTTTTCAGAATGACTCAGTGAATATGTGAGAAGGGTTCGGGCGAGAGTCAGAGAGACGTCACTGGGGTTTGTGCAGCGTTGTAATAAATGTGTAATGGGTGTGCACATTAGTATGTTTTAAAGGGATAAAAAAGAGCAGAAGACAGTAGAAAAATCACGTATAATGGAAGTCTAAGGGCAGGTGTTGAACTCAATAAACATTTAAAATATGTGAGTATATAACACAAACTCAAAACTACGACACAATGGAGGTGTTCAGATGAGATGGACTTGAGAGAAAATCTTACTAGAACTGTCCGTATAGAGTTTTATGTAATTTTTCCAACACTGGCGCAATACAGTGAAAAGTAGCTCCGGTTATGATGCTGCTAAACTTGGCTTAATCACAAAATCTTCCCTATGAATAATGCAGTTTTATCTCTGAAAGGTTTAATTCTACAAATTAATAGCTTTATTTACATACAAACTCCATTAAGTGAAGAATTAGACTGACTTCTAAGATACAACATATGCCCTTAGACAGACTTCAACAGCTGCCCTACATGCACTTCAACATCTTCCTTTAGACTGACTTCAACATCTGCCCTTAGAGAGACTTCAACATCTGCCCTTAGACACACTTCAATATCTGCCCTTGATGCACGTCAACATCTTCCCCTCAGAGAGACTTCAATATCTGCCCTTAGACACACTTCAACATCTGCCCTTAGACACGCTTCAACATCTGCCCTTAGACACGCTTCAACATCTACCCTTAGGCAGACTTCAACAACTGCACTGGACACACTTCAACATCTGCGCTAGACACACTTCAACATCTGCTCTTAGACAGACTTCAACATCTGCGCTAGACACACTTCAACATCTGCTCTTAGACAGACTTCAACATCTGCGCTAGACACACTTCAACATCTGCTCTTAGACAGACTTCAACAACTGCACTAGACACACCGCTACATCTGCCCTTAGAGAGACTTCAACATCTACCCTTAGACAGACTTCAACAACTGCACTGGACACACTTCAACATCTGCGCTAGACACACTTCAACATCTGCTCTTAGACAGACTTCAACAACTGCACTAGACACACCTCAACAACTGCACTAGACACACCTCAACATCTGCACTAGACACACCTCAACATCTGTACTAGACACACTTCAACATCTGCACTAGACACACTTCAACATCTGCCCTTAGAATGACTTCAACATTCACCCTTAGACACACTTCAACATCTGCACTTAGACATACCTCAACACCTGTCCTTAGTATGGACTTCAGCATGTGCCCATTGACTTCAGTAACTGCCCTTAGACAGTCTTCAACATCTAATCTTAGATAGATTCTTGTATCTTATATCTGACCTTAGACAGATTTTGGTATCTGACCTCTAGACAGACTTCAACTTGTGGCCCTTTTACTGGTTTCAACATCTGCCCTTAGACGTCCATTATTAGTGAATTTTCAAATTTAGTTGCTAATAAAGTTAAAATGCCACGATGCACATTTATGAAAGAGGTAGTTGATAAGTCAAGATGTGTTTGGCGTCTGACAGTTTTCTTCTATAATTTTGCGCTAGAGTTACGAGGCTTATGTCGCTAACAGGTAACGGACGTCTCTACATCACAATCTTTTCTCTTTTTTTCTGCACCACATTCTACCACATTCTGTACCACAATTCTACCACAGAACAAATCTAGATCTCCACTGATGTCACTGAAACGTTGTGGGGGCAACCCTAACAGCAACCTCTTTTTTATATGCAAGATAAAGGATATTAGATATGAAAAAGATTTTAAGATATCATTCCAGCCCCATAGGCTCCGCCCATAACGTTTGATGTTTGATGGTGAAAGTGTAGCATGAAACTGGACGTGAACTCTGTGAACAAATTTGTTTTGAAGCAACTGCATAAATATTTGAAGGAGATACCTTACAAAAAAAAGTTTGGCTGAGACTTTTGTTCATTGTTCGCTACCACACGTTTTGGTTAAGGAGGAAATGATGCGCAGTCGACTTTTTGGGTCAAACTATTTTTTTATTCGTTGCTCGTCAGGAGGCTGGATTCGTCTGAGCGTCCTCTTCAGATGGTGTACGATTATCTGACCACTATGGGCTACGACGATCCTGTGCGTGTCCAGCATGAAGCGGCGAACTCCGACCTCAGCTGCATGATTCGCTTCTACACCGGTGAGTATTTTGTATTTCGGCAGGTACCCAGCTTTTAAATACAGTCAGATTCAAACCAGATCGGGTCAACATGACGAGAAGATATCCGTGATGCCACGGTGTTGCCGTGGTGATGTTAGACCACACCAACAGGAAGTGTGGCAAAATTCCACTGACTCAAAATTGTCACGTACGTTCAGTGATGCGGCATAATCGTCACCCTTGGTGCTTGGACCCGCCAATCGCTGCTTGGATCTAGATGTGTATTGTATTCATTTATTCCTTATTGGATATTCTTAGAAATGTAATATTCAGAACATTTAGTTTGTTACTCTCCTCTGAGTTAAATCAAGCCTATCCTGTGCTTCCTCTCCCATGTGTTCTAATGTCCGTTGTGTATTCATCATCATCATCATCGTCGTCGTCATCGCCATCTGTGCAATATTCAACACTGACCCAGTCCTTGCTTCCGTCCGTCATCGTTCCTCATTAGTAAAAATGTAGGGAATTCGTCACTGATCATGTGAATCAACCGTATAAACGTTTTAGAACTGAGAATCACGGTCTGTACGCTGAGTTTTCGTTTCCTCACGCCACTAGTTTATCATTCATCAGTTCTTATCTTTACCTGAGCGTACAGCGGCAGCGGCCGTGAGATTCACAGCTCAGCGCTGAGAGAGGAGAGAATGCAGAACACACTGCTGGAGTGTTATTCTCACCAGTTTAGCACATAAATGTGTGGAGATTCCCTGCGGGCTCAGCTAGAACCTCATGGCTCGGGTTGGTACCTGGGAATTCCCTTTCAAATGCACAGCTGAAGACGACAAACTGCCGGTTGAAACAGGGAGTCTTAACCACAGCGCGCTCTAAATCTTCCAATAACGCAGCTCAGCCACTACGGCACTTCCTGTATGATCGACACGCACTCACTAACGCCGCCTCCTTTTACAGGGCGCCATTAGTTTCCTTGCGTCCTCGTTCTTTCAAGTCATTAATATGAAGCGACACAAAATGTTCATTACGTTGGTGCGTAATTGAAATAAATACAAGCTTCATGAAGGTAAATGGGCGGGGCAGGGATGGAGGTGGGCACTCTGGGCACCCTCATGCCCATGTGACTCCGCCCCTTCAGAGCTGACACGGTTGGAGGATGGCGTCAGACGTTGGAAGGATAGTGTGCATGGTCTTTATTTGTATGGCACAGCATGGCAGAATGATGTGTGCTGAGGCCAAGGACACACACACACACACACACACACACACACACACACACACACACACACTTAAACAGCATGTGGCACTAAGCAGTTCTAATGATCCTCTTAAAGCAGTTGAGAGGCTTTCATTTGAGATCAAAAGGAGAAATAGGGGACCTGATGTTCTGTCATGCAGCTCTTATTAATAACCAGACTGAATATAAGTGTGTGTGTGTGTGTGTGTGTGTGTGTGTGTGTGTGTGTATGCTGAGTCAGTGATCCGAGAAAGAATTTTCAGCCTGATCTCTGTTGAAAAAAATGCAATAACGTAACAAGAAACTTGTTTTGATGATGTCAGAGTTTGCCAACCCATTTGACATCACCATCAGCTAGGGGGCGTGGCTTATTTGATTGACAAGCGGTCGTTGCGCTCGTCAGATGCACCAGCCTCATGTTCCTAAGAAACCGCAAAGCGTAAACTCCGTGAACGTTTAACGTTTACGGCTTTACCTCTGACTGTTACAAAGCGCCGACACTGGAGACTCCTTCCATCAACGTTAAATAAACTTCTCCGTACAGGGCGGCGATCACGCGCGTTTTTAAAAATCGGTTTAATTATAACGGAGCCTCCGCCGTACGAGTGCCTGCGTACGAGTTGTTACTATAGAACCGGTGACGTATGAGATGCTTTACGGCTTCGCTGCTTCGCTACGGTCGGAGCTGCTGCTGTAGAGAAAATGAATCGACACCTTCTGACCAATCAGAATGGAGAATTCAACAGTGATGTGGTATGTGAAGATGTAGTGTAAAGACTGGCTTAATGGGTTGAGTTATGATTAGGGCTTGAGCATAAGAGGTAGAAAACTTTAAGAAACAGGAACATTGTGCGTGTGTGTGTGTGTGTGTGTGTGTGTAGGGGACGGAGAGGGTCAGCCAGTGCCCCTGTTGCTCCTGGGGAAAGTGAGAATCGAGTTCTGGCTGAGTTCCTCCAGAGCTCTGACAGCGGCCCGTCGGAAATAAATCATCTTTAGGCCTGGCTTTGGCCATTTAATGAGATATTGATCTTACAGAACGTCGAGCGAAAATGAAAACGAAATGCAGGGTGTGTGTCAGGGGTTTGTGTTAATGTATATGTGTGTGTGTGTGTGAGAGAGAGAGAGAGAGAGAGCGAGAGAGAGAGGAAGTCCAGGGCTGAGAGACAGGAGATCGTCTCCTCTGAGAGTTTATCATCATCAGAGGAGACGAGACTGAAGATCTTCGCGTCTCTGTTTATCTCGTGCACTTTTTATTTCGTTTATACGATCCACGTTATTAATCAACGTCCACGTCTGGGCTGTCTCTTCTGCATAACAAACAGGTAACAAAACAAAAGCGCTTGACGTCAGTCACTGGACACGTTTTATTTTTTGTAAAAAAAACGCAGCGCTTTGTTGGATGTAAACGAGTCGTCGTTGGCCACGGTCAAAATGGCGGCACCAGCGATGAACTCTACGCATCACTTCCTTTTCCACTTCTTTTCCTCCGCCGATTGGTTCTTGTTAGTGCGAGGTCTCAAGAACGAGCGTGTGAACGTTTTTGCAGGATTTATATGGAGTTATAATTATAACCGGCAGGTGAACTGATTAGATTTTGGAATTGATCCCAACAAGGTCAAGGTCACATCAAGGTCAAATGTTTTCGATAGCGTCCATCGTGTTTGAAGGACATTTGAAGGGCGTACAAATGACTAACAAGAAGGACTAGACTAGTGCAGAGGCATCCCCGGCATCAGATTCGTCTTTTTTTTTTTTTTTTAAATCGTGATAACAGCGTTACGGTATAATCTTCTGCTCTGATACGGACACCTTTTTAGTAAATGAGCAACACGTTGCGATTTTTCTTTCACGCGTATGAGACTGTGATTGTGTCCAGTGCTTACTAGAGATTTGCATGTAGGTTCGAGCCGAGACGCGTCACGTGACGTCATCGTGACGCGCGTTCACCCGGAGACCTTTTCCGATTCACGTGCAGCCAAACGGTCTCGTTTACCGACAAACATCACGGCGAAACTTTTCCGTCTGACTGCGATTTCGCCGATTCTCGCCGTGTGTTTAAACGCAAGTAGCGGAGTTAAAAAATCCTGTTAATCAGTGCGATCTTTTATACCAACCGCATTCTAATATACTTTTATTTTATTATTTAGTTACGCTTGCTCATTATAATTTCTTCACAAATGCAAATCCAGTGCTATGCTTCTTCCATGTGACACTTTTATCTTCATTTTTTTTTTTTTTTACATTTGTATAAAGATAAAAAAAAAAAACGAAATGAAAAAGTTCGTACTCTCAGCTGAGGTGGAACGTGAGGTTTCTAAACGTAAACACGGCCTCGAAGGAACTTCCTCCCGAGAAAGGAAAGTTTTCCAGGATTTTCTAAACGAAAGCAACGTGCTTGAAAAAGTGAGGATGAACGAACGGATATCGCAACATTAAATCTCTCTGCTGTTTTGCCCCTTTTCTTCTCCGTACTTTCGGGTATTGTGGTCTTTTGTCCCTGATTACTCGTTTGTCATGTCCTCTTCAGGATTCTCGCATGACTGCTTCAAGGCATTTTTTTCTTCTTCTAATATTGTGAGACGTGTGAATGGAAAGTGCTGCGATCGGTCTCTTCCATCGATCCAGCGTGTTTGTCACAGTCACCCGCACATTATCAACTTTCCAAACAAAAGACACTCGGCTGGGCTTCCAGCCCCGCTTCGATCCGTTCCTTCGTGGCTCCTTAGAGTTTCTAAGAACCGAGAGAGAGAGAGGGGTTAAGATGTGCCTGGTCTCAGGAGGGAAAACACAGACGCTCACGTTTGTAAAGGAAAGCCGAGGGGGAGGGGAAAAAAGTTGCGTACGTCCTTTAGTCTTCGTTTGAGCGGTAATCATCCTGAGTGTTTGACTTGTGGCGGTTCTGGGACCTGCAGCGGTGTCTGATGTGTCCTTCAGAGTTCCTGTATCACAGCCAGACGCCAGCTCCTTCATCAGATTCAAGGAGGTGAGTTTAATGTGGCCAAAGCCTGACATCCATCATGCTGACTGTGTCTTCTGGGGAGGATGAGCTCAGGGCTTTGAACGTCAGCCAATGCTCTGTGTGTGTGTGTGTGTGTGTGTGTGTGAGGGATTGTAGGGAAGGTGCAAGTGTGTCAGGATTATATAAGTGTTCCTTATATAATGACCGTCCCTACGTCCTAAAGCTGTAGAATTCTGGATTCTGATTGGTCAGCAGCTGTTGATTAATTTTCTATAACAGCAGCTCTGTGTGTGTGTGTGTGTGTGTGTGTGTGTGTGTGTGTGTGTGTGTGTATTTGTGTATGTGTGTGTATGAGATAACAAATGAGAGATAAATAGACTAAAGCGGTTTTTACACAGCTGTTTGTTTCTGTGTGAACCCAGTGACCCAGTAAAGTGTGTGTGTGTGTGTGTGTGTGTGTGTGTGTGTGTGTGTGTGTGTGTGATTGGGAACTGACCAATACATGTGACATCATGCTCTGGCAGATTTTTCTTTATTATTTTTGCCTGAACTGTATGACGCACATGGACATAATTAGCACTTGGTGTGTGTGCATGTGTGTGTGTGTGTGTGTGTGTGTGTGTGTGTGTGTGTGTGTGACAGCTGAAGAACAATATGGCTCCGTGTTAAACTCACGTATTTTTTAGTGTCTCATATCATTTTTGTAAAAACCTTTATTTGATGCGTGTGTGTGTGTGTGTGTGTGCGCGCGCGTGTGAGCGCGTGCGTCTGAGCGCGTGTGTGTGATATTGTGACAGCTGCTGCTCAGTATGGCTTTGATCATTGTATTTAGTATCCCTTATTATTTTGTATAATCCTTTTATTGACGCACGCACACATGTGTGTGTGTGTGTGTGTGTGTGTGTGTGTGTGTGTGCGTGCGTGCGTGTGTGCTCAAACAGAGCGACCGGCAAACACTGACCAGCAGGACCGGACCCTCCTGAAGGGCGTGTTCAACGTGCGCAAGGGCAAGACTCAGCTTCACAAGTGGGCGGAGCGACAGGTGATCCTGTGCGGCACGTGTCTCATCGTGGCGTCCGTGAAGGACAGTCTGACGGGGAAGATGCACATCCTGCCTCTGGTCGGGGGGAAGGTGAGACGCCTGTCGTTCTCTCTATAAGAACAGACAGCCACAGCTGGAGTGTACACACACAGCTGTGGATGACATTAGCTAACACTCCGAGCCTGCTGGACATTATAAAGCAGGAGTAGGGCTGTCACTATACCAGACGACATCAATACTAGGTGTAGTATCGCGATTTTCGATACTCCAACGATACAAAGCTTTTCATAAGTTAAATAAAACATTTATCCGAATGTCGTTTCTGTTGTGTTCTGAAAATCACGACCAATCAGGGCCCGCGACGCGCTTTGCTGTTGTCTGAGTGTTTACGTCATAAGCGAGTCATTACAGCACGCTCCTTCTTAATAAAGTGAGTTGTTTACAAATAAAATAAATGACGTCGTTACAGTGTAAATACGGTGTAAGTATTCAAATACTGACATGGACTTCATTGGGGTTATATACACAAAATAGCCCAAGTCGATATATTTTGCAAAATAATTGACGAATAAATTTCCCATTTCTGTGAAACCCCTAAATTGGTTTCATTCATCATTTGAATAGAATTCGATCTGTGTGCAATTAAACCTGTTTTTTTTTTTTTTTTTTGGAAGAACCTAGCGTTTCATAGAGAACATACCTAAACGACAAGCATGATGAAGCCCGAGGAGCTATCAAAGCAAGTCCAGGATATCAATCAGGGTTTGGTTATATAATTATTTTTTTTTTAAAATGATCGCACACTTTGAACATCCCGTGAAGCGATGATAAATCCACGATTAAAAAATGGAAAGAATATGGCGTAGAGAAAGACAGTCCATGAAAAATCACAGACCAGGTAAAGCCCGAATTAGTCAGAGAGACAGCCCAGAGGCCAGGGATAGCTCTGAAGGAGCTGGAGAGATCCACGGCTCAGACTGGAGACTCAAAGCCACAAAGCCGGCCGAGTTGTACGAGATCTCTTTTGGAGTTTGCTAGACGTGGAAAAGGGTGGAGTAAAGTCTGCAGAGACCAGACGTTTTGTTGGAAACCCAACGCTGTCGATCATCCTGAGTACACCGTTCTCCCGGTGAAGCATGGTGGTGGTAGCATCATGTTTAGAGTTACCGTTGGTCTCTGGGTTGTTTCTCCGTCTGATGTCCGTCCCTATTCGTGTAACTCAAGCGCTAAATCAAAGAAGCAACATTTGAGATGATATATATCTTTCTAAAAAAAATTGCGATGGTTCAAATGTCTACGCACAAAACACTGGCACGAACGTACTCAGTCGTACGAGTACGGCATATAACGTTAACCTGGGATACTCTGAAGCCCGCACTGACGTCGTATCCGTTTCTCCATCCGCAGGTGGAGGAAATGAAGAGGAGGCAGCACTGCCTGATGTTCAGCTCGGCCGGACCTCAGGCTCACACCTACTACGTTAACTTCGACACGCTGGCCGAGTATCAGCGCTGGCATCGGCAGGCCTCGAAAGTAAGACTTTGTTTGTTTTTTATCTAATCAGGTCACTCATCAAGAGTTTAAAGATTGACTCGCGTTATTCAACTCTTTTTATTACTCACTCGTCTGTCACAGAATACGTCTGTGCTGTAAACACCGCTGCTTCACTGCTGATCACAACCTGGGTCGAAACCGGAAAAACCCCCAGTGACCGTCCCCATCACTTGTGTGAAAATGTAGTCGTAAAACAGCTTATTGCATGCAAACGCTTTATATTATAAAACCTTACTTAAGCCCTTTCGAGCGTTTCTCAAGGTGGCACCTGTTGTCACGTAATGGAGGTTAGGACGGATGCGAGTGCAGATAAGAGCTTTTTAATAAAGAGAGGCGGGCAGACAAATCCAAATCATGAGACAGTCGTGAGGTGAAGAAACAGGCAATGGGTCAGGCGGTCTGCAAACAGGCATAAACGAGGCGAGGCAAGAATCGAGAACGAGAAACAAGATCAGTGACCATGAAACAAACCGAGGAACAGGGTACAAACGCTCGGTACGGTGATAACACTCAATACTTCGCAAAGAGTGAAAGTCCTTTTAAACTGTGGTGTGATTGTGTGTGAGATTGCATGCAGGTGTGCGTGATTAGGTGTGTTGAAGGTGTGTTCTGGGAATTGCGGTCCATGGCGGCCATGTTTGTAGGCCGCAGTGCAGGATGGGAAATGTAATCACTGGTTTGCTGTGATATGACACCTGTTGTAACATCTCTTCTTTAGAAGACGGATTGCGCGATCTCATTTGCCCTTACCGATAGGATACCCAGATGATATTTTTGTCTTTAAAACGATTTCCTAACTGAGTCGCTTTACAATATACCATAACTTAATAAATACGTAATACTTAAAAAAAAACCCCACGGCTTTAAAAAAAAAAAAAAAAAAAAACTCGGTTAAACACAAAAATCACTCACACTACAAGTATGATAAAGTATAACCATAATAAAATCAATCCGAACTCACAAAAAAAAAAAAAAAAAAATACATTTGACTCTTTATTATGTAAACATTCCCAATTCCAAAAAATAAATAATCCAAATCTAATTTGTTATCGGACTGGATCAGATTCATTCTTATCTTTCTACCATTTTTGCTGGTATAAGTCTGATATCGATGCAGTTTATCTCTATTATAGAATAAAACCCGCACGTACAGTATGACAGATAGATCAGAATTTAAAAAATCTGATTGCATTTACATTATGAGTCTTGGTGAGTTTTTTTTTTTTTACACAGATCTGATTTATTTTTTTGTCTGGTGTTTACATGTACAGCCTTGACCGTGTTTCCATCATTCCCTTTTTACCAGTGAGATGACTGCGGTTTTTAGAAAAGAAGTGATCCTGTGATTATTGCGGTCTCTTCAGGCGTTTAACTGTAATCAGGACCGACTGTGTCCTCGTCCTCGCTCTGTCAGGGACGGCCTGGTTTCTGTAGTTACCCTGGAGCTTTTTCTCTTTCTTTCTTTTTTTTTTTTTTATGTCTGTTTCCCCCAACAGATTGGTGGCAATGTATTTCATCTGGACTCCGTTGACTACCTTCCATGTGTGTCGTTTCATTTGCCAAATGATGAATTTTTTTTGGCTTAGCGTGTATTGTTGCGTAACGTGAAAATCGGACGTGAGCTTATCGCAGATATGTTTCAGATTTAGAACCTCATTTGAACGTGAGCTGCATCCATTGTCTGACACAGGGGGTGGGGCAGAGGCACCTCCACCTGATAGCCCTCATGGTTGAAAAATAAAAGACGCTCCAAATGCCCTCTAGGATGCTCTTAGAATGGAGAAAATTTGAGGTAGTGCCCAAATGGATGGCTTTCAAATGGAAAAATATAACATGGTGCAGTGCCCTCTGGGTTTTCATGCCCTTTTGAGTTTTTTTTTTCCCTTTTTATCTGGAAAAAAACTATAAAAACTATAAAACTATAAAAACTATAAAACTATAAAATCTGACCCGAGTCGTTTACACGCACGCAAACATATCCGAGCTGCGTCAGAAGTCAGGTGGGAAAAAAAGGAAAGTCCTCTAGATTTATAACATTGAATATTATAACGTTTACGGATTAAATAAAAATGCAAGAAGGTTTCCTTTCTTGGAAATGTGATTAAGAAAGAATATACGCGTTCAGTTAAAGCTGCAAGCAGCATTCTTTGGGGGCCAAGCACCCAGACTCGCGCTAGAATTGTTGCATAGGCAATTACAGGAAAGCAGAGCCATAACTATAGGCAAAGGAAATCAAGAACGGCTTGTAGTTTCACGCATTTGCCAGTCCATTATTTGAGAACAGTTTTGAATATCAGAGTTCCTTTTGTTTAGACAGGTCTCAAGATGATTTGAGCCAAATTTGGTGATGATTGGACACAATTTGGAGGAGGGGTAGCAAAAATAGCAGGTAGATGTCAGCATTTTTTACCATGTTATTGTAACTTTTGACCAGTAGGGGGTGAAATGTGTTGCATAGAATCAGGACATGGTCCTGAATATGCCTACCAATTTTTGTGCCGGTACGCAAAGTCGTATGTGAAATACAGCCTCACTTCCTGTTTGCCGGCTTCGCAGTCAAATTTGTTGGCCCATTACGGACCATATGTTGTAGTCATAATTCTTTTGATAACTTAGTGATGGAGCTTGCTAGAGCGTTGGCAGCACTTGGTCAAAGTGTTCCTTAGACCCTTCCCAATCAGTGTGCCAAATTTCACAACTTTTTACCAGACGGTTCTATGGGCTTCCATAGACACCTTAACCAGAAGAAGAAGAATAACAAGAAAAGGTAGAATAACAATAAGGTGCCTATGCTCCATCAGTGCTTGGCCCCCTAATTACGGTATTTTCCATCCCTGAAGATAGACCAGTCAATCAAATTATAAGCCAAGCCTTTAACGTCACATCACACCGTGTCTCTTTCGGGCTGGTAAGGGAATGTTACTTCATCCAGGCGAGCCCTTGAGCACAAACAGGGCCTGTGTGAGGAGAAGAGTTTAATATGATGAGAGAGGAAATAAAATCTGAGACGTCTAACGCGCCACTGACGACTGGAGATCTTATCTCGCCTCTCTGCTCCACTCAAAGGGCGTCTTTATAAAGCAGCACCACAAAGCCGACAGCCGTGCACGCTAGGCGCTAAGTCCACCATACACACACACACACACTCTTGATTTCTCATGTTTCCGTAAATAACATGTTGCATCATGTCATGACACCATAGTTGCCATAATATTGCTAGAGGAATTTGTTGTCCACAACAGTCCGTGGAAAACAGACTCAGACTGTCTCTCTCACTCGAAACCGTCTGCTTCTCAGTCACCTGTCTTACATACTAGAGGTATGTATCGAGATCTCGATCTCACCGGGACCTCACAAACAAAAGAAGTCCTGGGAGTAGGACTGATAAAAATACTCAGCCCACAATAATCACAATACTTGAAGACTTTTGTACAAATACACGATACGTATCGTGATGTATAATTTAGCCGTATTTAAAACGCCTTCAAAACGAAAAAAAGACTTTCTGATTTATACGTTTTATTTAATATCTAGAAAAACATTCTAACACAGAAAAAGGGGGAAAATGTGTAACGCTTTTATTCAACTCCTTTAAGTTTGTAATGATAAGAAAAGAAAACAAAGTTATAAACACCAGCGATATCTCTAAAATAGTTTGTCACGATATTGCTATTATATCGCCATACCGCCCAGCCCTGTGTCCGTTTTATTGCTGTGAATTAAGATGAAAAACCTTTTGTTTTTCCATGCTGAAAACGAAATGATAGCTAAATAAACTAAATAAAATAAATATAATACATTTACGTTTTTGTTCAAAATAAACGACGTAAATTCACTGAGGTAAAAGGTCGAGACGTCAGAAAATGTCAGAATCGGTCTAAAAGTAAAACTTTTTTCTTTCGTTTTTGCATGCTCACCTTCCAAAGATGATATAAATTTTTTTTTATTATTATTTATTACCTAGGAAAATCTACCTTTTAGTATTGTCTATCTTTTTAATATAATATATACTATTATAATATAATACTAGCTAGCTGCAACTAACCTACCCCGTGACCACTTAAAACGAATTTACTCAAAAAAATGAAATTTCTCAAGCGTATACAGTGGAAATAAAATAAATAAACGTGCTCTTTATTCACAGAAGGCTTTAGTAAACCCGTAGCGGCATTTTGCGTTCGTAAACAGATCTGGAATTCCTTTTATGCAGGAATTAAAATTTAGGAAATTTTACGTTTTGGAATCTTAAAATGCCCACATTGGGGAGATTTAAAGGGTTAAATAAAATCTTTCACTTTTATTGACAAAACTTGTTTTTCGTCAGCTAAACTGAACTAAAACAAACGATAACCAAAGCGTCTGAGTTCTCATCGTTGTTATTACAGCTGCTAGCTATTTACGCCGAGAGACTCGGATTAAAACAAAAACTTCAGATACGAAGCACGTATTGTATGCCTGAGTGGCAGGAATTGTCCTGATAATGTCTTTGGATTCTTGTCACCTGATATTTAGCGTGATTTTACATCTCCTTCCCGTGATCCAGGTCAGTTCTGTCGCTTTTAACGTCCGACACGGCTTCCTGTTCACTATGTACGCTCACGACGTATAATGTAGCAAGTACAGTATGTTCAATAAAATGCGGTTTGAGATCTGAGCATGGGAAAATTGCGTTGCGTTGCCTTGTGGTGTATGTTTAATGTTGTTAATGTTAAGTATTGGCACCCTTGGTTTCATTTAGGTTGCTCACTGCTGCCAAGCGAACTTATCTTGTATTTAATAGTTCACCTAAGAGACAAGCAACAGCAGAGACAAGGGGTTTTAACGTAAAATAAGTGAATTGTCCGTCACTGGTCTCCGCCCACACGCCCCAGAGAAACCCCTCCTACTTTCACAGGTTATTTGATGAGACGTAGAGACTCAGGGTACTGAAAGTTCTGGGTTTTTGATTGGTCTCATGACGTAGCACACTGAATTCTTTTTACTTTGGTGTGTGTGTGTGTGTGTGTCTACTGTAGGTGGTATCTCAGACCATCAGCTTGGTGGATTTGTCCTGCTACAGTCTGGAGGAGGTTCCTGAATATCTCTTCTACGGCCAAGACGTCACACACCTCAACCTGCGCCACAACTTCATCAGTCTCGAGGGTCCTGGAGGTCTTTGCAACTTTAACAGGTAGAGACCTTAAAGATCACGCCAGCCTTTTCGAAACCATCTCACTGTCCGCTACCATTCTGTAAAACCACGCCACTGCACGTAAGTGTGTAGTGTTGATAAGATAACCGTGTAACGATGCTCAAATTCCAGGTTACGTAATGCTTCAATAAGGCTGGTGAATGTTCTGTGTTATATCGAGTCGTTCTGGCGAAGCGACGACGCGTGGAGCGTTCGTGCCAAGCAGAAAGTGAGAACAAAACCTGACGAGACGACGCTATTGATGTTAATAGTCAACTTCTTGTATTGGTGTTTTACTGTTTGAGTTGTAAACAGCGTGTGTTTATGTGCTGCGAGGGCGAGCGTCATAGCGAGGTTTTAAAAGGGGATAAAATCTGACGGAAAAAATTGTTTCGACTTTAGAACCTGAACAGAAAAGAGAAAAAAACACCCCAAATCATGGCTATTCATTATGACCTAGAGGTTTAACACACTGAAGCGATCCAAATCTGTATATGTATTCGGATATAACACTGAAGTGGGCGTGGCCTAAACCAGAAGTTTTTAAAAATTTATTCGTTTATTTTTAATTTTATTTTTTGTTTGTACCTGCCTACGATATTAAGGGCGATTTCTACGCAAATGTCAACTTTATCATTGAGCAGAGGTACAAAACTTCTTTTTATTTATTTAATTTTTTTAGATAAATGTTTCGCTCATATTTCACTATATTTAACTTATCGATGGATTGTAGAGAAAATCTCGTCGTTTATACAATGGATACTAAAAAGTCTACACGCCCCTGTTAAAATGGCGGGTTATCGTAACCTTTTTATTTCTTCTATTTGTCCCTAAAATGTTTGATTTTGTTTTTCAGTACATTTTTAAAGGTTGTAATTAGAGATGCACCGATATAGTTTAAAAACCTCCGACGATCGGGGCCGATTATATCCTGTCAGTCGAAAGAGGGCGGGAAAACAGGTGGATTCGGTGCTGTGTGTAAAGATGATGTCTCTCGTGTGGAATGAGGACAAAACTGCAGTTTGTAATCTCTGTAGTCTCTGCACTGATAACATTTTACACCGGAAGTGAGCAGCAGTGAAGCGGGAGTTTCGGTGTCGAGTCTAATTTTTTTTTCCCCTGCGAATTAAAGCGCCAGTACACCGTTGAAAGATTTAAATGAAGACGAGTTGACAAAAAAGTAGTATATATTGCACAGAAAAATATATCTGTCGAGTAGTACATTTCATATCCAGTTAATGTTAATATATAAAAATGTTGATATTATATATGACCAGTTTGATGTTCAGTGATGAAGTAGAAATGCTTTTGTTTGTGGAGAGTGAACGTGAGACTAACAGGAGGGTTTTTACAATTCAGTCAATGTTAATATGAATTAATAACATTCAATAAGTTAATAATCTTACTTTAATCTTCAAGCTTTCTGTTTGAGACCAGTTACTGTGAAACAATTTGCTGAAATGGAGAGGATAAAGTTTTTATTTGCATTTCTTTCAGAATTGTGGAATTAATTATTATTCATTTATAAGGAGGCATAAAAGGCAGAACTATCGGTATCGGTATCGGTATCGGCCAATATCGCTCTGAATAATCGCTTATCGGTATCGGCTGAGAAATTTAGTATCGGTGCGTCTCTAGTTGTAATTTCACACTGAGGGTGTAAAAACTTCTGACACGATTTATCAAAAAACCTGCCATTTAAACAGGAATGTGTAGACTTTTCATATCCATTATACATCAAATATATGGAGTGCTGACTGGTTCAGACACGTCACATCCCTGTATATCCCACGTCAATCGTTTACTGATCAGAAGGTCGGGGGTTCGAGCCCCAGCACTGTAGAGCCGCCACTGTTGGGCCCTTGAGCAAGGCCCTTAACCCTCTCTGATCCTGGGGCGCTGTATCATGGCTGACCCTGCACTCTGACCCCGGCTTCCTAACATGCTGGGATATGCGAAGAAAAGACTTTCACTGTGCTGTAATGTATACGTGACCAATAAAAGACTCCTCATCATAGGATCTTTTAATTCCCATTAAAATATTATTGCATTTTTAACAAGCAATTACACCAGGCGCTGCAATTCAATTCACTTTTATTTCTTTAGTGCTCATAACAGTGGACATTGTCACCAAGCGGCTTTACAGAAATTCAGAATGAATTCAGGATATAGATTTTAAACGTATGAATTCATCCCTAATGAGCGAGCGCGAGCGCGAGGCGACGGTGACGAGGATAATACTCCCTGAGACGATACGATATGAGGAAGAAACCTTGAGCGGAACCCGACTCAGAAGGGAACCCGTCCTCATCTGGGTGTCACCGGATTATAAATAAATAAATAAATCCCTTCTATAAAGGTACGAATACTACATGGTCAAATAGTGCAGTCGTGTGAGCAGGAAAATTCATTACAGTTTTCACATGAAGTCTGTTTTGTGATGGTGCAAAACCGTTTGTGGTAATTGCAGTCCTATAGCTAGCATAGCATTTGTAGTCTTAGCCATTGTAGCAAAACTGCGAGTCATAACGAGTAAGGTCGAGATAATAACCGAGAAGAGCGGCGGACTGTATGTCCGCCACAGAAAAGATGGCATCTCTTTTATTGAAATGAAAAGATCTCTTGCTCACTAAATATCACGGACTGTGTGAGTTAATCATTGTACATCTTATCTTATCTTCTGTGTGTGTGTGTGTGTGTGTGTGTTTGCAGGTTCACTCAGCTCAAGAGTCTCAACCTGTCTCACAACCGACTAGGCGTGTTCCCCGAGGCTGTTTGTGAAATCCCGACTCTATCCGAGCTCAACCTGTCCTGTAACGGTCTCGGCTCCGTGCCCGCTCGCATCGGCAACCTCCAGAGGTCCGCTCACATTCCCACAAACCCACAATTCCCACAATCTCACAGTTCTAAATGTTTATTTTTTATTATACCAACAGTATAACAGACCTGATAAAGGTACAGTGTACGTGCGGCAGTGATATCACTAGCCACACCCCTAATCATAAAAATGAGCAATAAGTAATAAAAGATTTGGACAAAGTAGAGCATCTTAAAGCAGTATGATGTGATGTCACTGAATTAACTCGGACCAATCACATCTCGTATGCAAATTATTAACATAGGATGTATCTGAGCCAATCACATCTCATATGCAAATTATTAACATAGGATGTATCTGAGCCAATCACATCTCATATGCAAATTATTAACAGATCATCTATCTGAGCCAATCACATCTCATATGCAAATTATTAACAGATCATGTATCTGAGCCAATCACATCTCATATGCAAATTAACAGATGATGTATCTGAGCCAATCACATCTCATATGCAAATTATTAGAGGAGGATGAAATTTCTGGAAACTTTCTGCAGCTAGCTAGATAATTAAACTAGGCTTCTGTTAAATGAATCAGTGAGTGATTAAACTAATTATTATTCGGAGATTAACAGGTTTTAAACCTGTTAATATGTTTATTGCAGATTTTTACTTATTAATAAAATACTGTTTAAAAAGAAATTTAATTTTAATTTTAAAATAAATAGCATTGTTTTCTTCTTTTTTTTTTTTTTTGGATGTTTGAAAATCACCTTAAAATGATTATTAAAAGCTTTACTATAAATAAAAGTCAGTGTTAAAATACTCTCCAAATATTGACAGTTGGGTCTTTCAGTTTATCGTGGATTTAAAAAAAAAAATTAAAATAAACAAATGTTCACAAAAGAAAAACCAGCACCACATGTCTGATGGTGATATTTTTTCAATAATATTTTTCTAACAGTATTTTTATATATTATATAAGAGATTATGGGTATGGAGAGATTAATGTGAGCCATAAAAAAAAAGTGTATTTCATGGTATTTAAATTTTTGATCTATTTATTTTATTTTATTTTATTGTAACGGGGAAAAAAAACCTAATATACAAAATAATATTAAAAAGTGATTAATTATACTAACAAAACAAGGAGGACAAAAATACAGAAAATAAATATTACGTAGACTGATTAAATAAATAATAATAATAAATTAAAGTGGTTGAGATGTTAAGAGAGTCCATTTTTTTGTTGTTGTTGTAAACGTCAAAACAGGTTGCCAGATCTTGTAAAATTCTCTCCAACCATTTCTAGGTTATTGTTTTTTTTAGCTTTATACAGAAGTCTCAGAAGGAAGTGTTTTCGTAGTGTTTTTCTCTCTCCCAGCTTGCAGACTCTCTCTCTGGATGGGAATCACTTGAGCTCTCTGCCTGATGAGCTGGGGGATCTGGTGCAGCTCTGCAGTCTCGGGCTCTCCTTCAACACGTTCCCTCACATCCCCGCCGTGCTGGAGAGGCTCAGCGCTGTGGACCGGCTGCTCATGGCCGGGAACCGAGTCGAAGCCTTGGAGCTCTGCAGCCTGCTGAGGATGAGTCACGTCAAGAACATCGATTTACGGTGAGCCAAGAGCGCGTCAGGGTGCTTTATTTACAGCACGACGAACAAGCGTACACTTGCAGTGCCACTGGTTGGAGTGGTAACTAAAGTACCAGTACTGAATATGGTTCTGGTTCCTGCAGAGAACCAATAGTACTGAACATGGCGCGAGAAACAACCCCGATCTCTTATTTTGCGTCGGCTTTATGATGAAACATCACAATGTTGTCATATAATTCGATGTTTTTGATTCCTTCTTCACCCCGTCATGTTTTCTTAGCTCTTAGTCACTCATCTTTAGCTACATTTTGTGATCCATGTCAATCTTTTAGAAAACGGCTTCACTATATGTGCTCACTATGTAGGGTGTAAGAGTGACGCCGTAGACCCGCTGTCGTCTACACAGGGAAAAGAAATGACAGAAAATAATAAACTCCTTGTAGTTGGCACTCAACGTTCTTTCTTTTTTTTTTTTAACTAAGGTTAAAATATTGGCACCCCCGGCTTTGTGTAGGTTACTCACCACCGTTAAAACAAACACACAGCAAGAACGTTGCATACATGACAATAATATAGAAACTGCAGGTCTGTTTATTTCAACACTGATCTCCGCCCTGCAACAAAACTCCGCCCACTTTCACACTGCTGTCTCTGTATTATAGAAAACAATCGCAGGATTGTTCATCGCTCTAGTTCCATCGTGCAGCACCCGTATCAAACGTAAGGACAATTGGGATTTTCAACAGAAATGCGTTCACTCTGTCGTGTCCCAATGATGCCACAGCCATCTACAGCAGGGAGTCCAAGAGATCAGACCACCAACACTAGCCAGTCATGACCATCTGTGAGCTCATGTAATAGAGGAGAGCTGGCTGATGGATGGGAATTGTCCATGACTAAATGAAAAGAACATTTTAATAGCTGTTAGCTTTCCGTGTAGCTAAATTAGCCGACGTTAGCGATATCACGCTGTTAGGGATGGCAGGATGATGGACGTTTCCTAATTTGCATACTCATGTATATTCATAGGTACTGCTCTTTTTAACGAGGGTGAATGTGTCGAGAACGTTTCCAGTCATTTTCAGGCACATATCAAACGGTTTATCTTTCTGCACAGTTAATTTTTGTAATGATTGAAAACGACGCGTTCCGGACGACTTTAATGGCGTTTCTCATCTGATGTCTCTCCGTTCTTGTCGGAGAAACGCAGACAAACACCAGACGTGAGCAGAGGGATTGGAGTTCACGCTGGCTGAGGGATGGGAATTTGCCATAACTATATCACGGAGAAAATCTGAGGAAAAATTCGTCTTAAAAACCGTCAGCTTTACCGTGAGAAAGCCCGATGGCGTCAGACGGCACCACAAAACGTCATGTCCTGCAAGCCGTGCACTATATAGGTCAGGGGTGTTTACCTCAAATTTGTAGGCCGTTTACATAAAATGTCAAACAAGCGATAAACTTCACGGGATCGTTTGGAAGAAATTCTTTTATGTGAACATAAAGCTGTGGTTATGATTATGAGCCCCGCCCTCTAAATGAGCCCGAATGAGCGGATCTCGGTTTTGTCTGTAAATTCACCCTGACCTGAAAAGTGCTACGTTAAAAGAGTTAATAAACTCACATTATTGCACCTCTGTACTGGCACTAAAGCTGACTCGGGCTGTGGAGCTCATCCTGTGAACGATATCACGAAATAAATGACGTCCCGTATGCAAATTATTACGCGGATAACGTCGTACATGTAGAACCTAGTGAGGAACGGATCGTGGTGGCTCGTTTGCGCTGTAAAACAAATGACTGAACGGCAATAACTTTTAGCGTTTAATTTTGAAACATTGAATGACTAGTAATAATATTTTGTAACGTGTGACTAGTCCATGGAGTCGGAACAGATGAGGTGAGGTAGTTGTTTTTATTTCGAAGCAGAGAATACCCACACCCTTCTCAACTGTTCTCATCTGCGACTCTTTTTTTTATTTTTTAAACAAGCAGCACTATTAGTCGTGTCCCCTTTCTGAGCCAACGTCTCTAGCTCTCTTTGCAGCCAGTCTCTGGTCTCTCATATTCTGCCAAATATGTTTGTAATATAATCGGATAAACCGCAACAGATGATCCGCTGTAATACTTCGCTGGGGTCGCATCCGTACTGACGGCTGAGAGAGTGAATAGGGCATCGTTCGGCATAGAGCCTGTCTTTTTGTCTAGCCTGTCTTTAATCTTTATCTTTCACTCCCTGGCTTTGTCTGTGAGTTAATGCTGCTGTCAGTCTCTTTATGTATAATGCACAACCCATAGACAACAGTAACGTAACAGGATCGTCCACTGTTACAGAACAGAGACACTCAACGATCTAGATTTAACGTTTCCACTCTCATCTCACCCGACACGCCGATATTCCCATCAGGGAAAACGGGTCAGTCCCTGGTTTGGGAGTTTTCTGTCACTTTTTGTCTGCCGTTTTAGTTAATATCATCCTCGGCTTGACTTGTTCTCCGTGTGGGGTTATGGCTTTACGGGGTTTATGAACAGATCTATTTACAGTATATTTTATTAAATATCTCAGAGTAGACCTCAAATCCTCCATCTGACTTTAATAAGCGTAATCAAAATGAGTTCAATCCTCGACTCGGGCATTTTTTTAAAAATAAAAAACCAGCACCCAGTGAACTTTTAAAAGGAGTTTTGAAATTCACCCTGACCTCAAAAGTCCAATATTTGAAACATTTAAATCTTCCGGGATGCCGATTCTAAAGAATTTGAGTTAACGAAGTCACATTTTTTCTATTTTAAAACACTTCGTTTCGGTTAAACCGATTTGGGGGCGGAGCTACACCAGAGCACGGTTTGTGATGTCAGAAAATAAGTAGAACGGTCACATCCCGTATGCAGCGTTTGATGAGGTGGTACGTGTAGAATCTCGTTAGGGAGGAACAGATGATGGTTGTCATGGTAATGTTATAGACAGTCTGAGGACTTTTAATAAACGTTAGCTTTCCTGGTAGCTCAATGAACCGATGTTAGCGATATTACGCTGTTAGGGATGGAAGGAAGAAGGGCGTGGTTTGGGGGGGGGGCATTTTCTAATTTGCATACTCGTGTATATTCATAGGTACTGCTATTTTTAATGAGGGTGAATGGCTCGAGAATGTTTTCTAGTCATTTTCACGCACTAAAAAAATCAAACGGTTTATTTTTCGGCACAGTTCATTCTTGTAATGTTTGAAAACGACGCGTCCTGGACGACTTTAATGACATTTCTCCTCTGGCGTCTCTCAGTTCTTGTCGGAGAAACGCAGACAAACACCAGATGTGAGCAGAGGGATTGGAGTTCACGCTGAGTTTTCGGGTTCATGAAAAACGCAACCCCCCCCCCCCCCACCCCCCCACCGGAGAAGCTGTTTAAGCAGCTGTACATGCGTCAGAACATTAAGGAACATTAAAGGGCGGGTTATCGGGTCGTTTCGTTGTGAACAGCCAGACTTATGCCGCTCGTCTGAGGCCGCAGTTTCAGTTCCCTCTTCTCAGTGCAAAGTTTTCTATATTCATGCCGCCCTGGTCGTGTTCGAGGCGTTTGTCTTCTGTTTGTTCGAGTCAGAATTTCCATTTCCTGTTATTTGGCGCATTGAATAGGGAGGATGAACACGGTGGTGTTTTATTTTAAGGAACGAAATTCTCAACGATCATGAGAGTTAGACGTGGGAAAGTTTAGACCCCGCCTCAGATTCGGTGTTATTTTGATTCAGGGCGTGGTTATAAAACCAGTCCATCTATTGGCATATTTTGGGGCGTTGGGAGGACGAACATGTGGAACCCCATCCGGACATTAACCCCAGCTCTGAATCTAACCCTTAGTCAAACCCACAGTCAGTTTTCATGATGCTTCCTGTACATACCCTTCTCACGTCACGTGTGCATTCCTTTCAGACTAAACGGGCTCCGCAGTGTGAAAAGTGAGACTCTGGAGCCCATAAAGCAGCTCATCCAGCTGGACCTGAGGGACAACCGGCTGACCGAACTGAACCTGTGCGCGACCTGTAACCTGGACACTCTGCACTGCGAGCGCAACCAGCTGGAGGCGCTCACGCTCAGCGGCTTCACGCTACGTAGCCTGTACGCCAACAATAACCGTGAGTATCGCCGTCTCTCTCTCTCTCACACACACACACACTGAGCGAACATGTAGAGTGTGTTACATTGTCTAAAATTTTTTCTCACAGGTTTATCTACAATCAGCATCTATCCAGTTCCTAATCAGCTGACGCACATGGACGTGTCCTGGTGAGTTCACGTCATGTGTAGTGTATAATTAGCGGATGAACCGATTTACTGCATGGTGTTGCCATATGGCAACAATTCATTTATCTCCATTTTTACATTTTGTGTTATTTTTGACTACACGATACTTTCCACAATTGCACTTTGTTGCCATACGGCAACAGTTTACCAACTAATAAACTAATTCAAGTAATACAAACCAATAAAAACTTTTTTTTTTGATGTAAATGTAATCCTTCAAGCAGTAGAGGGTTAACGCTGTGTGTATTTGCACCTGAGTGAACATAGCGGTGTTCAAAATTAGTACGCCCGCTTTGATCACCATTACCCAAGCTGCTTTAATGGTGCAAAGTAAATACTTAGCTTAACCCAAGTTACCTTTCCAGCATTAGCTATCCAAGTCAGCTAACATTTGGCTAACTATTATGTCATGTTATTTAAACCACTGTAAATGTATGCAAGCTAGCAAACGTTACGCTCGTCTCATAAGCGTTCATTAGAGTGTCTTCGTCGTTTCTTTGTTTTTTGGCGATGATTCACATCATTATTTCCTTCGTATTGGCACCATCAAAACCGCCTAGTTTTCTCATTTACTTCAGTCAAAAAGTTTGTTAACTTGCTGATGCGAATAGGCAGTTAGATACGAGGAGCGTCCAAGGCTGAGGCTAAGCTAAGTTTAAGCTAACTGGGATCATTGGTAACCCAGTATCTCTGTCTAATATTATGCTATGCTTTGGCTAAGATTAAATTAAACACTAGCTAACATTAGGCTAGCAACTTTGCAGTTTAATTTGCAAGTTAGCTAGCAGCAAGACGGCATAAGCTATGTATATATATATATTGTAGCTATGTTTGCTAGCAAGCCTTACCCTGGATGATTGGTGGGAAGTTGCAATAAATTAAAAAAAAATTGTGTCTAATTAACGTCTGATTTGAATTAATTATGTGACAGAGAGCTCAGAATGTGTAACAGAATTAAGCATTGTGGAGGTTTTTTTTTTGTGATGATGGGACAGGAATGTTCTGGAATGCCTGCCCGACTGGGTGTGTGACAGCAGAAAGCTCGAGGTGCTGGACGTCTCCCACAATCTTCTGCTGGAGCTCCCGGCCAGGTCGGTGACGTTTTTATACTTTCATTCAGCTGTGTGTCCTGAGGCGCAGCAGTAAGAGGTCTGTAAGTGTCCATCGTATCATTGCGTCGTATTAATGCGATTTCCATCGGCCGGCTGTGATAAAAGAGTCCGGGACACCGCTGCAGACGATGATGTCACTCCGGAAGAGTTGCGGAGATGAAAATGTCAGCGTCGTGAAGATATGGATAGAGCACTAACACGGGTGAATTTGAACGCGTGTATATTTCTCAGCGGTGTAGTAGAGAGCACTACTCTGCACCCACTGCTGCATTACACACACCAATTAAACGTGCGATCTGGCTTTTTATACGAGGTACTTTTTACTCGCTATATTACTTATAGCGCACGGTGGCTTAGTGGTTAGCACGTTCGCCTCACACCTCCAGGGTCCGGGATTCCCGCCGTGGCCCTGTGTGTGCGGAGTTTGCATGTTCTCCCCGTGCTGCGGGTACTCCGGTTTCCTCCCCCAGTCCAAAGACATGCATAGTAGGCTGATTGGCATGTCTAAAGTGTCCGTAGTGTGTGAGTGTGTATGTGAGTGTGCCCTGCGATGGACTGGCACCCTGTCCAGGGTGTACCCCGCCTTGTGCCCGGTGCTCCCTGGGATAGGCTCCAGGATCCCCCGCAATCCTGAAGAAGGAGTAAGCGGTAGAAGATGGATGGATGGATGTTTGCTAGACTGTATGAGTGAGGGTGCCCTCTGGTGGTCATGGTGAACGTGACAACTGGACAGCACAAACACTCTTCTTTCGCTGGAATGCTGGCACCAAACTGTCAACGTAAAGCATTTAAACAGTTCATCGAACAAAAATGAACATCCTTAGAAGACCACAGCCGATATGTTAGACAAGAAATACGTTTCGCCTTTTTGTCGAGGACGCGTCATCACCGCAGACGTATAAATAGTGCTATTTATTAGTTAAATTATGTCCGTTTCCACTGTTTCGCCTCGTTAATAAGGCTTCCAGGCAAACACACTGGAGCTTTGACTTGTCCAGTGAGCTAACTATTGAGTTTACACGTGTTAGTGTGGACTGGGTTTTAGTGTCAGAAGTATTGAAGATGACACGGTGTCTCTTTCCTGTCTGTGTCCTTCATTAGACTGCTCAGTGGTCTGAGTCTGAGGAAGCTGCTGGTTGGCAGTAACGCGTTACAGTGTGTTCCTGATTTACTCGATCACATCCCTCTGGAAACCCTCGACCTGCAGCACAACAAACTCACTGAGCTCCCGGAGAACTTCTTCTCCAAGGCCTTAAAGTAGGTCTCACTCTCTCTCTGTCTGTCTGAGTCCCTGTCGCTCTCTCTCTCTCGCTCTCTCTCTCTCTCTCTCTCGCTCACCTCCTTGGAAAACAGTACCACACAGACAGTGGAGTGAGGACATCGCTATCTTCTCTCTCTCTCTCACTCTTTCGCTCTCTCTCTCTTTCTCTGTTCCTGTCTGTCTCTCATCCTCTCTCTCTCTGTCTCTTCTTCCATCTCCCTGTCTCTCTTTCTCTTTCTCCCTCCCTCCCTCACTGTCTCTCTCTATGCTTCTCTCTGTCTCTCTTTCTGTACCTGTCTTTTTTTCTCATCCTTTCTCTCTCTCTCTCTCTCTTTCTCTCTCTCTTTCTCTGTTCCTGTCTGTCTCTCATCCTCTCTCTCTCTGTCTCTTCTTCCATCTCCCTGTCTCTCTTTCTCTTTCTCCCTCCCTCCCTCACTGTCTCTCTCTATGCTTCTCTCTGTCTCTCTTTCTGTACCTGTCTTTTTTTCTCATCCTCTCTCTCTCTCTCTCTCTCTCTCTCTCTCTCTCTCTCTTTCTGTCTCTGTCTCTCTACCTCTCTCTCTCTGTCCCTGTATCTGTCTCTCATCCTCACTCATCCACTCTCATCCTCTCGCTCTCTCTGTCTCTCCCTCCCACTCCCTGTCTTTCTTTCTCTGTCTCTCTTTATCCCTCCCTCCCTGTCTCTCTCTATGCTTCTCAGTTCAATTCAAACTTCTCTCTGTCTCTCAATATCTGTCTCTCTTTCTGCACCTGTCTTTTTTTCTCATCCTTTCTCACGCGCTCTCTCTCTCTCTGTTTCTCTTTCTCTCTCTCTGTCCCTGTCCCTGTGTCTGTCTCTCATCCTCTCTCATCTTCTGTCTCTCTTTCTCTGTCTCTCTTTCTCCCTCCCTCCGTCCCTGTCTCTCTCTATGCTTCTCAATTCAATTCAATTCAATTCAAACTTCTCTCTGCCTCTCAATCTCTCTCTCTTTCTGTTCATGTCTTTATTTCTCATCCTCCCTCGCTCTCTCTCTCTCTCTCTCTCTCTCTCTCTCTCTCTTTCTCTCTCCTCTGAGCAACAGTACCCTAGAGAAAGTGGAGTGAGGACAGCGTACCAATCTGCCAATAGAAATGTTTAATCCACTCTGGAGCCCCTGGAGTCAGGTCTCCCGTGTTAGCGCGGAAAAGGAAGCAGGCGTGGGGTGTGGGTGTGTAACACGAGCACACAGAAGTAATTTCCTGTGGGCGAGGTCATCGGTCAGTCAGCCTTTACCGAAGCAAATCTTTAATAACTTTGTCTCTAGCAGCGTGGAGTCTTTTAGAGCATCTCCTCTTCTTTAGCTGGGAGATATTTTTTTTCTCGATAAGTGTTTTCATTCCATTAAGCAATGCGAGCCTATCGATTTCCTGTTCCTGTCCTCTCTCATCCATTTCATCCTGAGATCGGTGATGAGAAGCTGTTATGTTACAGCCATTATTGCGGGGAACTCAGCAGTATATATTCGATATGTAATTGTCTCTCCATTAATCTCACTCATCATGATCATGCTGGATATTAGGACAATAGAAAGATATTTTTAAACGCACTCACAGCCTGTTTTTACAAAAAAATGTAAAAAAAATGTTTATATCTTCTTCCAGTTTAAAATACCTGAACGTATCCGCCAACGCGCTGGAGACAATCCCGCCGAGTAGCCAAACCGAGGAGAGCCTCAGCACCCTCCAGGAGCTCTACCTCACCGGGAACAACCTGAACGAGAACTGCGCCGCCCTGCTGGTGGGACACCAGAATCTGCGGGTTTTGCACGTGGCCTATAACCAGCTGCTGTCATTCCCTGCCAGGTATCAGAGACTCTGCAAGGTTTCGGGTGGGCGATATAGCAAAAATATCATACCGCCACACTTGAAGACATTTTCACGATACACAACAGGTATCATGAGTTCCAGTAGAGCTGCGTTATGAAAAACTATTAGTATGAGAAGATTACGCAACGCCTCACACGTCCTTCCACCATCTCTAATGACCTAATACGACTGACGTTAGCTAAGACTTTAGTCACGTGACTGTGATTTTCAATATCAGAGACTCGATTTCATTCATTCACCTTCAGTAATGTGTGACGCAAAAGAAAGATGGCAGGAGGACATGGGGCGTTCCCTTATTTGCACATTCGTGTCCGCTTTTAATTTCTCGAATTTCCCGTTCAAACCAGTGTGATGGTTATACGTTGTTTCATACATGGGGTTCTACATCTCCATAGGTTAAAGCCTTGAATATTACGTATTACATGCGGTGTATTAATGAATTAATTATTAATGAGGTATTAATTATTTAATAATTATTTAACTAGCTAGTTTATTTGATTATTTATAACAGCAGCAACAATAATTATTTAAACAAGAACAATACTACTACTACTACTAATAATAATAATAGTAATAATAATAATTGTTGCTACATTTATTGTTGAAAAATAAATTACCGAAATAAATAAATAAATAAATAAATATTAATAAACATGTATTTTATTAATAATACATTTATATGTTGTTGTTGTTGTTGTTGTTGTTTTGCTCGACCTCACATTAATCACATTACCATCATTCTGTAAATTCTGGATTTTTTATATTTTTTTACATTATGATAGAAAGTATTACATTTGCATATTAAAAAATTTTCATAAATGTTTGCTCGCTGCAGATTGTTTCTAATATATGTTTTTGTGCTTTATGGAAATATTCTAGTTTTTTCTAGTTTCACTAATTTTCCCTCTAAAGTGTTATGAGATTTTTTATCACGGAGGAGCCACCGCGATAGGATTTACAGCCGCCATTTTGAGACGCGAACACCATCAGGACAGGACTTAAGTTCTCGTACATACTCCAGACCTACCAACTTTCACGCTTTCTCCACAGAAGTTCACATTTTAACGTTGGAGAACCCTAATACGAGATATTACAAAAAAAAAATTTACATCCTAAAAGAGGAGGCTTTTTAATGACCCTACAAGCCCCGCCCCCTCCCAGTATAACGCATTAGTAATTTCTCGACCTGACTTTTCCTCCTTGATAGTTCCGCCCGGATTTCTGTGACGATCGAATGATTGACGTGAAATCATTTCTATCAGTGTGTGTATATGACGTGGCTAACGTTAAACACATTACATTTCTGTCTGAAAATGGCCATTTTAATAACAATGATAGTTAGAAAGGGATTAAAAATGCCGCGTCAGTCATCACTGACACGCTTAATGGAAATATCAGCCTCGTCATGGTTTCCACAAGATGGAGTAGACAAGCCATTTGTAAAAGGACTATATTGAAAACTGTTTTTGTTTTTTTTGACTCTTTACCTGACTCCCCCACCCCCCACCCTTCCTCGGTGCGACTCCGCGTCGTTCCTCGGCGGGGTTTTGCCGTCTGCATCCTCTCCTGTCCTCATGTCTGTTTTTCTCTCACGGTGTTGATGATGTCAGTAAGCTGAGCAAGCTGGAGCTGCTGGAGGAACTGAATGTGAGCGGTAACAAGCTGAAGACCGTCCCCTCCACTGTGTCCAGCTGTAAGAGACTTCACACCCTCATCTCACACTCCAACCACATCAGCGTCTTCCCCGAAGTCCTCAACCTGCCCGAGATAAAGGTCAGTGCGAGCCACATGTAGGAGCGTGCACATGTGTGAAATTTCTTCTGTCATCCACCACCAAAGAGCTTTAAACACCAAAGACACGGACGCTCGTTCACCTGCACGGGTCACGTCATAGATTTCTAAGCTGCTTCAGCCAGGAGATTAAGACTTTCCTGTAGATCTTTTCACTAAATAATTTGCCCGAATGAGCAGAGATCCAGATCAGCCTCTGTGTTTGAACCCTACTGAAAAAAACCTGTGGTGTGAATGGAAGTGGACAAACTTGAGAATGTAAAAGAGTTTGACATGTTTAACGTGCATGGAGAAGTGGACCAGGAGCATCTCCATCTCCTTGTTAGACGTTACCAGGAGATGCTACGTGCTCTTTATATCTCCAGGGACAGCTTTACCACATGTTAATCAATCGGGTGCCAATAATTTTGAAACCAGAATATTAGAATATAATAGAAGCCTAGCTCTTGGCTGACAGGACAGGAACCTGATGTGGTCTTCTGCTGTTGTAGCCCGTCCACCTCAAGGTTCGGTCTGTTGTGCGGTCTGAGATGCTTTTCTGCTCACATCGGATGTAAAGAGTGATTATTTGAGTTACTATAGACCTCGTGTCAGCTCAGACCAGTCTGGTCATTCACTCTACAGACTGTTCTGTGTGAAAATCCCAGGAGATCAGCCGATTCTGAAATACTGGCACTAACATCCATGCCACGGTTAAAGTCACAGAGATCACACAGAGCTTTTCTTCATTCCGATGTTTGATATGAAGCTCTTGACCTGCATGATTGTATGCACTGTGCTGCTGCCACATGATTGGCTGATTAGATAAGCTCATGAATATGCAGTTAAAGTGGACGGTGAGTGTGTATAAAGAAATCCAAAATCAAGTATCTGCATATATTTTACACACATGTATTGTTGTGTGTACGTGCTCTGTGTGTGTGTGTGTGTGTGTGTAGCTGGTGGACGTGAGCTGTAATGAGCTCACCGAGATCCTGCTGCCCGATTCTGTCCCGGCCACGCTGCAGGAACTCGACCTGAGTGGGAACAGCAGCCTGATGCTGGAACACAAAACCCTCAACCTGTTCAGGTGAGCCGTCACAGCAGCGTGGAGAGCAGAGGACACGCAACATAGTACGAGCGTGTGACAGGGAACATCTGATTCACCGATTGGTCACCTCGGAAACTAGTCCGTTTTGGTGAACCGTGGCGCGTTCAAATACAGACGTTTTACTGTGTTTAAAAGAAAATCCCACGCAAGTGAATCGCCTTTCTTGTACTCTTCACTTTCCTGAACGCCGTAGCAACGTTGTTAGCGTTTGATGCTGTAATACGTGCAATAACCGTGTTTTTATTCGAGTCTTTTCTTAGTCGGTTTCCTACACATCCGAGGAAATGAGGAAAATATCGTTATTCCAGCTAGTTTCGTCTCGTTTACGCGAGGACGTAACGGCTACGTACTAAATCGTTCTCATTTATTAGATTTATTACGTAATTCATGGTTGGTGTTCTGATTTAGACCACGCCTTACGTCCGTGATGATATAACTCTTTCCCGAGTCGTACAATATAAACAAATAAACGTATATGGTTTTTTTTTTTGTTTTGTTTTGTGTTGTTTACGAACACAAGAAACAAATGAATTGACTACATTAAAAATCCACATCAACCAGCCAAATCACTTTAGAAAGCGTTAAAGTGAAAGGTACTTTGCTTTCGGGTGCTTTTATGTGAGGTGAACTTTAACCTTTGACCTTTACGAATCAGGTTGCACGTTGAGGGGTGAGAGAAACGAACCGAAACTGAAAAACATCACTGAAAGTAATACGTCTCGTCTAGAAATCAAGCTAGGCTAGTTAGTTAGTCGATGCTGGCTAGGACGGCGAAGAGTCATGAGACGCATGAGACGGTTTTTAAAAAATACATGGTGTGAAAACAGGCTTGATCATTAAGGAGCAGTCACACCGGGTTCTCTTTATCGTCATGTCTGATAAACTATAAAAATCATCCTGGCACACAACTCTGTAATTATTTAAACGACGATTTATTGTTGTATGAATGGAAAATTCTTAAGATATTTGATTATACTGGTTCTGAATTCAGGCATTACAAATTCAGGTTCAGGTTCTGCTGACTCTAATTTCACGTTATCCCGAATGTCTTTCTCTCAGTCATATAACTACTTTGAAGCTGGACCAGAAGCCGTCTCTGACCGCGGCGGACTCGCAGGGCTCGTGTGTACTTTGGGATCACGGCTACGCCGAGATGAGCGGCCAGAGGAACAAGTGAGCACAGTTCTACGAATGATCAGCGTTAATCCCTCAGCATGCTGGCAGTGTGTTTCCTGCAGGTGCTCGGAGTCACCTCGCTGTAAGGTTGCGATGCCCCGTGGATGTAAAGAACAGTTTTCATATTTAATGAGGCGTTAGTCCCGTGCTCCCCCTCAGAGGGTCGTCACCTCCACTCTGTCTCTACTATCAGTGTCATATATCTGTCCTTTCTTCCGTCTGCTCGGTGTACACCACAGTGCTGCTGAATTCTCAATTCTGATTGGTTACGAGGCGTTGATTAAGTTTCATTAACAGCAGCACTGACAGTAGTGCAGCTGCAAATCACAGGTTTATGTGTGTGTGTATATATATATATATATATAAAGTGATGATGAAGACGATGAAGGCTGATGAAGGAACATGAACAGGAACATGTTTCATGGATGCTCCACAAATGAAGTATAACTACGAATGGATAAAAAGTATGACATGTCGCTCTTTAATAAATAAACAATTGTACTCATTGGCAAATAAAAGACTTCGGGATGTGTGGTTATATATTGGATACTAATCCACGTCAGGTTAATGACACTAACTCTGCTGCACCAGTTAACACCACCCTGTCACTGATTATTTTCCTATAACAGCACGACACACAGTGTTTGTTGTTTTGAAGTTGTTTTGCTCTGTGATTTATTTATTTATTTTTTGTCTGTGTAGGCTGTGTGTGTCCGTGCTGGCCATGGATCGATTCGGGGACAGCGTGGAAGCGGTTTACGGGATTTTCGACGGCGACCGGAATGAGGAAGTGCCGCGGTTGCTGCAGTGCACCATGGGAGACGTGCTGGCTGAAGAGCTGCAGCACAGCAGTGTGGACAGCGTGTACATGTGCAACACGTTCCTCACCTCACACAGGTACACTTACTGGAAATTATATATATATATATATACACACACACATAATGATATATTGAATCATCTTTGGAAAATGCAACTCTTAATTATAGACATTATGATATTTCAATTATTTATCACCATATATGGTAATATTGGTTGGGGCATGTTTATTTTATATTCTAATACAGAGGGATTAAAAGTTAAAGATTAAATAAAATTTCTGGTGTATCCCATAAAACCACACATGTCCACATTTCTACACATTTCTACAATTCTTTATTGTCTGTGATCACAAGTAATAGAAATATTAAGTCTATACAGTAATTTTCTCCACATATGGTCATGCTCAATGGGTCATATTTATGATGCATCACCCAAACCCGGGTAGACACTGTCCAAATTTAGAAATACTGCACATGAAAGTCATTTCTGTCCATCATACACACAGTATCCAAAAATAATCAGCACATGCCGTACACGAGACACATCAAATTTATTGTTCTGTGTATTTGCTGTCCATTTCACAATGCTGTGTATATTGTACTTTATGTAGTCTTGCACGCTGTTATTTGTTGGTCCTGGAGAAACAACATTTCGTTCCAATGTATACGGGCTATATAGAGGAATGACAATAAAAACCACACGTGAGGACGATCCAAAAGACTTTAATTTGTTGTATATATGTCTTCAAAAGGACTTTTTCACTGCAAGAGAGACTGTGGCTGTGGGTTCATTGTATATATTTGGTGGCTTTCGTTTGTATAATACACAACAGACTTGGTGAATGTTATTTGTGGATTTTGTTGGGCTTTTATTCTATACGCTGTCAGAGCCCAGATCTTAATTGTAACCAGGGGCTCGCCGAGGTGAGTGGTTACGTAGTGGTGGCCGTACGGGGGCTCTTTCAGTGCAGTATTAATATTTTATATAAAAGACAAAAAAAAAAAGGAGTTCACTAATGATGTCGTTAACACTGGTGATTGTACTACTGAAGGTTACAGGCTAGATCAGGATGTGGATTTTACTGCAAGCTCGTTCCTGCGGGCTGAAATTACACCTATGCTCAGTTCTTTGTACATCTCTGATGATGATGATGATGATGATGATGTTAATGCTGAGATACCTGCTTCTGATGTGTGTAACATGCATTCAGTGCAGACAGAGTTTGAACAAATGAAAGGTGATTTATTGGCCCTAAAAACTCAAATTGAAACTCTAGATGCAGAGCATAGACAGTTAATTAACAGTACACTTATAAGGGAAGCGGCTTTAAAGGAGGCACTGGACACCGACTTGGAGGCATTGCAAGACTCTTTCCAGCAATCCTTGGAAAAACTCGAGAGGGAAGTGGTAGATTGCTTTCTTCTGAGGGATGGTAAACTAGTACACCTACCCTTGATAGATTGCATACTCTTTTCTTCGACTACCCCCCATACTCCCTCTATACACCGTCCCAGATCCCAGCCTACAACTATGAGCAGTACATACACTGAAAGCCAACCCATACATACTCAGGCACCCACCACCATACCTTCTCACGTCTTGTCTGGTGCTTCCTCATTCTGTGCGAGACCTCCTATACATTCCTTCCATTCATTCCCTTCCTTCTATGACTCTGCAGAGACATCGGATATCCTCAACTTCATAGATCAGTGCGAGAACTTTTTTGACATTCGGCCCTTACCAAACGCCGAGCTCATGGGAACCCTCAGCACAGTATTGAGAGGACCTGCGCTGAGCTGGTGGAAGGTGGAGAGAGAGCCAAAGTCTATGATTGGAAAACGTTCAAGGATGGCTTCATGACAGCTTTCCTTCCTGAGGACTATCTGGCAGAGGTTGAGGACAAGCTCAGGGCAATGGTACAGCAGCCGGGGCGAAAACTACGAGATTTCGCCTAGCATTACCGTGCTCTCTGCTTAAAATGGAAGGCAGACATCACCGAGGAGGAGTTGGTAAGCCGCATCCTGAACAACATCAACCCCAGGGTTGCAGGCTGCCTAAGATGGACAATAACCATCATCGAACAGCTGGTCAAGCTGGGCTCCAGGGTAGAAAAAAACTGCATTGGGGCTAAGGACTACTGGTAAAAGGTGGGGATGTTGAACACCATCGGAAAAGGTTTGAAGAAACCACCTGGAATTGAGGTCCCAAAGAGCAAGCGGCGATGTCGAATACACAGCCTCATGACATCAGGCTTATTACTCCCTCCCCACTCCAGGTACCATTAAAGGTTGCTGGGGAAGATATGAGGGCAACTATTGACACCACCAGCTCATATACCTTAATGCAGCAGAATATCTGGAGGAGACTGACAAAGAACACAGTCCACACAGACCCAGCAGCAGCAAAAATTCATTATGGCGTATGGTAAAGTACAAGTCTCCAGGGCCAAGACTCCAATACCGTATGAATGGCACGATTCCAGCTGGACAGTAGACACCTAAATCATGGATGATGCCCATCTGACCTTTCCAGTTCTCCGAGGGGTGGGTTTTGATCATGAAGCCAGCAGCAGTACTCAATGTGGCTAACAACCGGTACGGCCTGCCTTCAAGTTAAGGGTATTAGTACCATCCTTTCATCCTTCATCAGTGGACAATAGAACTGACAAAGATCAAACAGCTAGATTACACAGTGACTCAATGTTACGTCTTACCACCTGAACCAGTACTTCCATGCCTGACAGCATCCTGCGTCTTCTTCCCAATGGGACAAGCATGGCTGTTTGTCACCTCCAGTGCACTGGGTCAGACCGCTGTGGTGAAGCACTGCATCTCCACAAATGGTACCGGTAAAAAGCAGAGCATACAGAGCATCACACTTGAAAAAGAACATAATAGAAGAGCATGTGGACAGAATGTTAAGAGATGGTGTATAGAGCCCTCCTCATCACCATGGTCCTCACCTGTGGATTTAGTGCTGAAACTGGACCACTCGTACCGGTTTTGTTTTGATTACAGGAAGGTGAATAGCAAGACCATACCGGAAGCTTATCCAATGCCCATGTTACATGACATACTGGAATCCTTGAAATACGCCTTCTGGTTCATGACCTTGGATTTGCAGTCCGCCTATTGGCTAGTGGAAATATAGGAGGAGAGCAAGCAGAAAACAGCATTAATCACCACCTGTATCAATTCAAGAAAATGCCATATGGACTACGAAACTCAGCTGCCACTGTCCCAACAGCTGATGGAATGAGTAGTGAGCAGGCTGAGAGGAAAGATCTACTTTGTATACATTGAAGACATTATCATATACTCCCACCAACCTGAAGCACCTGAAAAAGAAAGGGGTTAGATGGGAGTGGTCACCTGAATGTCAGACCAGCATTGAAAGCAGCACTACAAAATTCTCCAGTACTCGCACATCCCAAACTTTCTCTACCTTTCCAAGTAGACTACAATTCCCATCAGCCACTGCACTGCAAAAATTCCAGCTCGTAGTACCACTATCCTTGATCCCGTGCATCCTACACTATTTCCATTCCAGCCCACCAGGGGGGCCATCTCGGATGGTTAAAGACCCTGCTATGTGTGCTATAGGTAGCCTTTTGGCCAACAGTGTGAAAAGACGTCTGGGGGTATGTGAACAACCATGAGAACACCAAGCCTTCTGGATTCATGCAGTCCACTGAGGTGCCAGAGGCAGGCACACCTTGGGAATTGAACTCACGGGACCTTTCACCACCAGCAAAAGACGAAAGACCTACCTGCTGGTAATCATGGACTTCAATAAATAGGTATAGATGTTCCCTTTATGAGGCAACAAGACCCCTAAGATCCCGAAAGTTCTTAGGGACGAAATCTTTACTCGATCAGGAGTTCCTAAATACCTGGTCTCCGATTTCGGGCCCCAGTGTATATCACTGCTATTGACAGAACTTTGCTAAAAGGGAGAAATAATACAAAAACTCACCACAAGCTACGACCCGCAGACCAACCTGAGTGAAAGGATGAACAGAACCCTGAAGGTCATGATTTCTTAATACATGGGAGACCAACATGACACCTGGGCCCAGTAGATCCCTGAGTTCAGGTTTGCCGTCAACACAGCCCAGGCATGAGACAATGGGAATAACTCCAGCCGAGCTCATGACCAGCAGAACCCTCAAAGGACCACTGGAGCGATTAATATATCAACCCCCAATGCCAGACCAAGCCGTCTATCCAGTGATAGAAAAACAAAAGGAAATGACAGAGGAGGTTAAGCACAGGATGGGGTTGCATCGGGTGAGACAAGCTAGATATTATAATGTCAGGAGGAAAGATGCACCCTTTCACCCTGGAGATCTAGTCTGGCTCCGATCACACCCACTTTCTAGTGCCACCACCAAATTCTCTGCAAAGCTAGCAGCCAAGTGGGAAGGACCTGTGGAAATAATAAAAAAAAAAAACTAGGCCCAATAAATTACAACATGGTCAATCTAAAGAGATGGACTCTTACCTCTGCCGCCATAGGCTGGGGGGGGGGGGGGTCTATGTAGCACCGCCATGTATTGTTCCTGTTATATATATGTGTAATAATTTTAATTATTGCTACCTGTTATATATTAGTGCTGTCTTGTTGCCACCATCAACATTGTGTTTGGCTCCGTTCTCACGAGACTGTACGTAAACACAGTGCAGATACGTTGTCACGTAACGGTGCACGTGTTTACAGAAGTAAACGTAACCCAAGAGAGAGACAGCAGAAGGAGCGCATTTATTTGATTTACTCTCCAACGGGGTGGATTATACTCACGATTTGCCAACGATAATGCTGCTGAGGAAATACTGGGACTATTTCTTTTTCTATTTTTTATGCCGCTCGGGAGGATTCACCAGCGGGATTTATTGATCCGGTGGAAGGGAGGATCCGCCCACCTTTGGACTGAGAAACGGGTGAGGACGATCCAAAAGACTGTAAACCATTGTATATATTTCTTAAAAGAATTTTTTTCACCGCAAGAGAGACTGTGGGTGTGGGGTATTTGTATATATTTGGTGGCTTCCATTTGTATAATACACAACAAACTTGGTGAAAGTTATTGGTGGTTTTTGGTGAGCCTTTTTTTATACGCTGTTAGAGCCCGGATCTTAATTGTAACCAGAGCCTCGCCGAGGTGAGTTGTTACAACTTGACTTGAATTTTTATATTTAACTCGTATAAATAAAGATCCACAAATTTCACACAATTGTATACACGGAATATTATTAATTATTATCCTGTGCATTTCATTAAGGGCTTATAATCTCTTTAGTTTCTATCACATAAAATGTTGGCTAGCATATATATGAAAAATGTGTCTTTTTTGCATTTAGCTCCGCCCCCTGGTTAGACTCTTTGTATTTCTGCATCTGTTTGAAATCCCCTTTAAAACTTAAGCTACTCCAGCATGTGAATATTTCATCCACTCAGTTTTACAACGTTTTTTTCTTTCTTTGCTCTATTATTATTCATCAAAGCAGTACAGCATTACAGCACCAATGCCAATCACTGAGAATAAGCCCTGCCCCCTTTTCTGTTTTGTAAAATTGTCCTGTCACCCATATGCACTAAGAATTTCTCAAGGAAAATGCTATGCACAATTTTTGAGGACCTGTTTTAGTGCTCTACAGCGCCTCTAGTGGTCAAAAGTTACATTGAATAACTTTAATATACAGTTTAATGAGAAAACATTATATATATATATATATATATATATATATATATATATATATTTCTGAATGCCTTCCTAAATATAATCTGAGAGCTGTGAGTTCACATTTTTTGAAATTGGAAGTTAGGGAAGGAGCATGTCATAGAGCTTGACTGATTTCCACGATAGCCAATAGCATTCAAGAGATGCTACACCCCAAAAATGGAAGCTGAATGATGCATCCAAGAGTCTAAAGGAAAACATTTAGACTTAATTGAAGGTAAATGTATTCTCAGTGCCTCTTTTTCTCCACCGTATTCTTTGTAGAAAGCTGGGGATGGCGGGGCAGAAGCTCGGGGCGTCGGCTCTCCTCTGCTACATTCACCACGAGTCCTCTGAGTCGAGCAGCTACTTCAGCCTGACCGTGGCCAATGTAGGAACCTGCCAGGCTTTGCTGTGCCGCGAAGGCCAACCGCTGGCCTTGTCCAAAGTCCTTAGCCTGGAGCAGAGTGCTGAAGAGATGGAGAGGGTCAAAACAGCCAAGGCAATTATCACTGAGGTAGATTTACTAGCTACATGTTGCTAACACTTGGCTTTTGTACATAAAACAGAAACTTACTCAGTACTTACTGTATATAACTGATTTCATGTTGTGGAAAAGTTTTAGCCACAGATCTTGAGTGATAAGCTAAAAACATCCCCAAAAAGAAGATACAAATTAAAATTGTATCGAGATGTTGATCTGTTGATCTGTGACAAATATGAGCTAGTTTTCTCACATTTAAATAACCTCCTAACTTAGCTAATCTTGGTGTTATTATGGATGAATGGCACTTGGGGTATTTCATAATGTTTATAATGTGTTTATAATGTGGCTAAAAGTGTAGAGATGTTCCTTTTTTTCATCATTTTTAATGATCAGGGGTTCCCAAACCTTTTGGTCAAATAATCCCCAATGTACATTCTGCGACCCCCAAGCCTTAGAATTTTGGTTTCTCCTTGTTATTCACCTTCACGGTTGCATTTTTTTTTCATATTTGTTTACATGGCTTATTGAGTTAGAATCACTCAATGTTTTCGAGGAACTAAGGTAAGGTAGATGGACAGAGAAATTTGTCCATTTTTATTGATGAACTCCTACACTAATTCAGCATGAGCTCAATCTGGCTTTATTGGATGTGTCTGCAAGTAGCATTTCAAAATAGTAGCACAGAATTTCTGTCTTCATAATTAGACCAATATTAATTTGCCACAAAAAAAAGGATAAGGTAAGTTTTGCTCACGACCCCATTTATAAATTAAATGACCCTACATAAAGTCCCTAGTTTGGGAACCCCTGTTCTAAATAAATTATTTTTAATGGTTTACTTCCCACTGTGATCACTTGCTAAGTAGTTTCATCCTACTGTGATGTTTACACATGACTGTATTGACTGAAAAGTTTTTTGACCCTTTGCGCTATAGGACAACAAGGTGAGTGGTGTTACCTGCTGCTCTCGGCTGTTGGGATGCTCCTATCTGTTCCCCTGTGTCCTTCCTAAGCCCTGGGTACGAACTGAACCGCTTTGCGCTCAGGATGAGTTCCTAATCTTGGGCAACAGGGCACTTTTCCAATATCTGTCTTACCAAGAGGCAGTGACTACTGTGCTGGCTGTCCGAGACCCTCGAGCCGCTGCCAAAAAGCTTTGCACGCTTGCCCAGAGTTATGGGTGCAAGGACAATGTCGGTGCAGTAGTTGTAGCTCTGCGCATTGGCGAGGACAGTTGTACTTGTGAGCCTACGCTCTCCACAGAGGTCCGAGGACCCCCCATACCAAACCCCATTCCCATATCTGTGCCACCTCTTGACCCGGCCACTCCTTCTTCAAGTAGTGGCATTGCCTCAGAATTCAACAGCGAGACCTCTGCGTCTGAGGTGGGAAGTGAGGCTGGATCCACGGCGTCTGATGAACACACTTCTTCGGGTCCAAATGCACGACATGAACGCCGCTGCAGCTTGCACCCAGCTGCCACGATTTGCAACACTGGAGGTCCTGGAAGTCTAGGGGTTGGAACTCATCCTGCTCTGTTCCAGCGCCAACCATCCTCCGCGACATTTTCCAGCAACCAGTCTGACAATGGTCTAGACAGCGACGATGAGGCTCCACTGGAGGGCGTCATTTCCAATGGGAGTAAGTTGGAAGTCGAGGTGGACATCCACTGCTGTGCTTTCCAGCTTCGCTCTGGGCGTCCGGAAAGCCCCAAGGAACTAGATATCCGCGGCACCAACTACACCAATAGCAAGATGCGCCGTCAGAACAGTGTGGTGGTGTCAACCGCTAACGGCTGCCTTCTTGCTGTCTGTGGCCGAGAGATCTCGGACCTCAAGAAATCTCCATCTACGTCCAGTTTGTTTGGGAAGAAGCTCTCTAATGGTTCTGTTGTGGCACTTGAGGACAGTCATAACATCATTGAGGTAGCACTCGAAGCACCGAAGAAGAAGTCTGGTTACTTTGCAGCACCTGCCCAACAAGATCCTGAGGATCAATTAATCATACCTCCCAGTCTTGAACAAGATGTTCGGGAGCAGCTGAGGGGCCAAAGTCCTGTGGTTTCTGGCCCTCCGCCACCCTTACCACCTCCCACAAGCAGAGGTTCAAACTGGGATCACCCTCACCCTGGTCTCCCTCCTGCTACCTTTCAACAGGAGGTCTACGACACTGCTCTGTAGTGGGTACTACCCGCGGTGACCTAGTGCCATATTGTGGAGGTGGATGTGGTTCATTTTGCTTTGATTTTTATTTTCCAGTTCTTATTCAGCTCTGACATTGTGTGAAGACCTGCATGTGCTATGTGGTGACATCCCACTTACCTGGAGCGGTCTCTGGTAAACCTAAGAAGTGGAAAATATTGACAAAAAGTGCACAAATTTCAAGAACAGTAAAACAAAATCTTGATAGTTGGCTGTCTAGCAAAAACCACATGAACTAAAATACCTCATACACAACCTTGCATAACTAATGAGCTACATAGCCCTTTATGATATCATTTGGCAGAAAGGTTCTTTGGGCTTAAACCATGACCAAAAGGTAAGAAAAGTGCCTATTGCAGATGGTTCCGGCTCTCCAGCACCTCCATTGGTCTGGTGCGCTTTCACTGTTACTGAGAAATGCCAATTTGTTTTTCCTGCCTAAAACTACTCGATCATTTTTAGTTGATGTAAAAAGCTGAAGTATGATTGGGAAAGCTCAGCTTTCTTCATCCTGTCTGGTGGAGTGCAAATTGCAGAACAAACTTCTAAAGCCATGGGAAGGATGGCACACACTGTTTGGCTTCCTCCAGCCTTTCTGGAACCTTCTGCACAAAATATGCACCGCACGCCACATCCTGTTGTGGTGTAATAGTGGTGGTTCTCACCAAAACTGTGACTGAGAGGAGGAACTAGACCAAACTTGATATCTCATATCATTTCATGATGCATCTAAGATGCAGTTGCAGTCTCGGCCAATCAGAAAGAGACAGTTATTAAACGTAACTGGTTGAAATCACGACTTAATTGTGAGTTATTAGGACTACTTGAAGCGTGCCATTAGAGACTGAATTATCAAAGCACTCATGCCTAAAGCTTTTGAGGCTTAAATACTGTACATACTTGGTCTTTGCACTAAAAGTGCTGCAAAGTAACACTGGTACTGATAGAGCATGAATGGGGTATTTTTCATCCTATATCTGAACCGCTAAGCTAATTAACTGCGAAAAAACTACATTATATCCATATGTTCTCCTGAGTGTGTTTATGTCTGTGCGCAACACCTGATTTCACCTGATTTATGATGTGATTGTTCTTGCCCCATACCTTGATATGGGTTGTTTTTTTTAAAAAAAAGAAAATGACGATGAATGAATGCAGAGGATGCCTTCACAATGTGATTCAGCTTTGTGTGAATGTAACATGCACTTATTTGTTATATCTCGAGTTATATATACGATTTACACTAGGGTTTCTCAAGGACCAGATGTGATCGCTGATGAGAATACACGATTGGAGACAGTCGTTCAAAAAGCGCAAACGAGGCCACACCCACAGAATGTGTCCAGATTTCCTGGAGGAGTAACGTCTTCAGAATGGACATTTAACTGAACCGTTTTCACGTCATATTTGGCGACGTTTCAGCCTTCCTGGTATATATCCTTGGTACCGAGGGCTGTAAGAAGGCTCACCGTTTTAATGAGGAGATTAATATGTGTCGTAGTTAATATTTTTTACAATGCTGAATATGCACAACATCTGAGTCTGAGGTAAGAAATGAAAAACAAAACCATCTGTCCTCATAACTAGTTATAACCGTGATGGTACCGTTGTCAGTCCCCTGTCAGTCCTTACACTGATGTCTGCTTAGAAATTTGTTTGTTTACCCTTACGATCCCACCCACCTTCTCAATCAAACGTTCTCGCTAGAGATCACATCTGACCTTTAAGAATAATCCAGTAGGGAAAACTTAAAACACTGTTAAGAACTTTGTTGAATACGACATGCACACAGGTGGGGCTTTGGGTCGGAGGAAGTAACCAGATATGGTGTTTTTATTTTATTCAGTAATCACTTAAGCACTTAATCCTTCGTGGAAAGAAATGCAGAAAAAAAGAAAGTATTGAAGACTAATAACTGGGAAGACGTAAGACGTCCTTGCTGGCATTGTGTCACATGTCAAACTGTCAAACATGCTGTAATTGTTATATTTGGCACTGAATGCAGAGGTGGCAACATTTATGCATTTGCTATTTTTGATCCATTGCTACCGAGATATGGGAGATGCTAGAAAACAAAATTTTTTTGCTTTTTTTTTTTTTTTGCTAAACGTGAATAAAATTCACCTGACAGAAAAGAAACTTCACCGAAAGGGAAAGGACGCAGGATGTAAATGACCGTTTGTTTTTGATTAGCGTTTACTTTTGCTTCAAGTTGAATTTATCTCCGTGAACTCGGTGGCATGTGAATTTGCGAAACTTACGAGCCAATAGTAAACAAATGGGGTGTATTAGTCTTGTTAGCAATGTTGGCACCTCTGCTGAATGTGACGTTCCACTGTTTCCCAAAAAAAAAAAAAAAAAAAAAAAAACCACACCGGAGTCATCTGGAGGTCAAGACTCTGTCTTTAACTTCTTGCTTCTTACTCAGTGGTCATTTATTCACTAATCACTTTGCTCAGTGAAACACCCAGTCAAAAAAATATCCTGAATTATAGATTTTCAGATTTTTTTTTTTTTGGATGTGGGTCAGATTTAAAAAAACAAAACACAGGACAATCAGAATGCTTAGAAAAGGTTAGAAAAAAATCCCCTGCCTGTAAATGCAGTTCCATCCATCCATCCATCCATCTTCTATACTGCTTTATCCTTTTCAGGGTCACGGGGAAACCTGGAGCCTATCCCAGGGAGCATAGGGCACAAGGCGGGGTACACCCTGGACAGGGTACCAATCCATCGCAGGGCACAATCACATACACATTCACACACCCATTCATACACTGTGGACACTTTGGACATGCCAATCAGCCTACCATGCATGTCTTTGGACTGGGGGAGGAAACTGGAGTACCCGGAGGAAACCCCCACAGCACGGGGAGAACATGCAAACTCCGCACACACAGGGCCCCGGTGGGAATCGAACCCCCGACCTTGGAGGTGTGAGGCGAACATGCTAACCGCTAAGCCACCGTGCGTGTAAATGCAGTTAAAATATTACATTTTTTTTGCCTTTACATTTTGAAAGCTGTATTACGATTACGATTTATAAGCAAATTTTTATGGACTAGGTTTATTCGTCATTCTCCGTGCCAACACACACAAAAACAACTTCTTTTAGGCTGCTTTCCCAAACACTTGGTGTTTTTTCTCAACCAGCGCATGTTTTACATGCAAATGGCCACTTTTAAAAAGTGCTGCCAGGGTTTTTTACGCCACAGCGTAAAAACGTCCGAAGATGGGAGAAAAAGTTTTGTTTTTTCAGAAAATTGCCGAGCGACTAAACCAATCACGTCCCAAGTTGCGCTTGAGCGTGAAAAACAAACATGGAGGACAAAGTAGTGAATAATGAGTGAATACGAGGAGGTTTACGACATGTCAAATCGAAAATATTTCCACAATTCAAAATTTGCGATTTAACTAAAAATAACGTGTCTGTTTTCACTGTTAAGTCGCACAAACTCTTGTGATTTTCTGCTTCCAAAACTACAGCATAGACAAACAGCTTCCTCATTACCCATCTTTATTGCGTCTGCATTACTGGGAATAATAATAGCACGTTCGAGTCATGTCGGAAAGATCATATTTATGAGTTGAACACACACGAACGCCACCACAAAGTCGTAATTACGAGTGGGAAACTCTGGATTTTCTTTGCGAGTTTCCGAGTGGAGGTCATCAGTAAGAAAACATGGCGGAATCAGTGGATGCAACGTCTGTGGTTGATGGTAAATTTGTTCAAATTGAATGTTTTCTCACCTCAGAAGCTGATTTCAGTTATTCCCCTGGGATACGGTGCGAGTTAAATGTCAGGCTTTTTTATTGACAATAAAACAAGCTAATTTCCGTCACAAAATACGATAGAATTGTACAATTACCAAATAATATGTAACGATAAAGTTTACACTGGCTTCATACATTTATTAAAAACATTAAAAAAAAAAAAAAAAAGCTAATCACACCTGATGCGCATTCTTTGTTCTCTTTATTTTTTACAAGTACAGTTAATAAACCTTGCTGTATTTTTTTTTTTTGTCGTTAATTAAGAGAAGGCCATCTTGCTCTGAGCACTGCCTTGAACACACCTGATGTCGTAATTAAGACTTCCCAATTCGTAAAAACGTACTTTTCAGGAGGACCCGAACGCACAGTAAATCTAATCTAGAGAGTGAATTCAGCTAGTTAGTGCGCCGATACCGTACTAGCACCGTGGCCAACTCGATTTTTTTTTAACCAGACAAATTTGCAGTTAGAATAAATGACCACTGATTAATATATTACTTTTATTCATGTTTAAACTACATAAAAAGAAAAACAGGAGCAGTGATCGAGAGTAAAAAAGTCTTCAATTTGATAACGTCGCTACGATTGTCTCATTTGCAAGCCGTGTTAACTTCAGAAGTATTTTATTCAACCTTGAGGATTCAGTATGCTTTTATTTTATTTGCCTGCCTGTAAGTAATTCATTAACAATATTCAAACACAAGACGGTAAGATTGCTGATGTATTATGCGTATTATGGTTTGTTTTTGTTGTTGTTGTTTTTTTGTTTTTTTTTTAAAAAAGTTTTACCTTGAATGTATATTTTATATCATCTTCCAAATGAAGGCGTGTTCTGGACAGACAGCCATTTTGAAAGATGTTAGCTTGTTTGCCATGTGACCAAAGTTCAATCTCTATTATTTCTGTACATTTATGCTTTTTTTTTTTGCTTTTTTTTTTTTTCTAGAGACACTTATATTTTCTCTCAATGCCAAGAAGCTGAGGTTTATTTTTATACGTCATTGATTCGTGCAGATTTATTGGTCTTTCAGTACAGAATCGAGAATTTGCAGTCACCCCCATCGAAATGTTTTACTTGACACAAATTATAAATGTATTAAATGTCAGAAGCATGCCCTATATCAATAACTACATATAATTAAAGATATAAATATATATGGACCGGTTACTTTGTACAAAAACAACCTATCTGTTTATAAGAATTGTTTTAAATATCCAAAGCCTAATGTATATGATATTTTTATGTTTTGTTTTGGGTCTTTTTTTTTTTCTTTTTTTTTTAAGCATGCAGAAATCTGCTGAATAGTTTATGTTCTATATTTAATGTAATGAGTTCTAAAGGAAAAAATTGTTGTTCTGTTGATTTAAGAGAAGGATTAACGCAAGCACTTTTGCTGTTTGTCAGCTAGACTTTAAACCTCTTCGGATTTCGAGGGTGGGTGATGGTTCATTATTTCATTTGAGATGCTGCTATGACTAGTTTGGAGCAGAAAAGCTGTATTTTTAATTACTTTTTCAGCCAAGTAGCAATAAAAATTTATACTGTGGAGTGTGTTTTAAGTCATTTCTTTCAGAAAAGACAGAGAGGCGACCATTCCAGAAAATTCCATTCGCATCAAGTCACTGCATCCTTAAAAGACATTCATACTGTGGCAAAAGAGAAGGTTCTCCGTGCAAGTAACGTCAGTAAGTAAATAAAGTAAGGAAGATGTCGGTAAGTAATGCAGACTGTAAATAAAGTCAGTAAAATAATAAAGTCAGTAAGTAAGTTAAGTCAAGTCAGTAAGTAAAGAAAGTCTGTAAGTGAAATAAGCCATTATGCAAAGCAAGTAAGTTCAGTAAGTAAATTAAGAAAGGTCAATAAGAAAAGTACGTCATTAAGTAGTCAGTAAGTAAATTAAAACATTAAGTCGGTATCTAAATAGAGTAAGTAAGTAAATAGTAAATTAGGTAAGTCAGTCAGTAAGTAAATTAAATTAGCATTTAAAGTCGGTACATAAAGTTAGTAACTAAATAAAATCAGTAAGTAAAGTAGGTGAAATAAATAAAGACAAGTGAGTGAAGTAAAGTCAGTAGGTAAATAATGACTGTAAGTAAAGTAAGGTCATTAAGTAAATAGTCAGTAGATAAATAAGTAAGTCAAGTCATTAAGTAAATTAAGTAATCCATTCATAAGTCATTAAGTAAATAAAGTCAGTAGGTAAATAAGTCAGTAAAGTAAGGTCCTTATGTAAATAAAGTCAGTAGGTAAATAAGTCAGTAAAGTAAGGTCATTATGTAAATAAAGTCAGTAGGTAAATAAGTCAGTAAAGTAAGGTCCTTATGTCAATAAAGTCAGTAGGTAAATAAGTCAGTAAAGTAAGGTCATTATGTAAATAAAGTCAGTAGGTAAATAAGTCAGTAAAGTAAGGTCCTTATGTAAATAAAGTCAGTAGGTAAATAAGTCAGTATAGTAAGGTCATTATGTAAATAAAGTCAGTAGGTAAATAAGTCAGTAAAGTAAGGTCCTTATGTAAATAAAGTCAGTAGGTAAATAAGTCAGTAAAGTAAGGTCATTATGTAAATAAAGTCAGTAGGTAAATAAGTCAGTAAAGTAAGGTCCTTATGTCAATAAAGTCAGTAGGTAAATAAGTCAGTAAAGTAAGGTCATTATGTAAATAAAGTCAGTAGGTAAATAAGTCAGTAAAGTAGGGTCCTTATGTAAATAAAGTCAGTAGGTAAATAAGTCAGTATAGTAAGGTCATTATGTAAATAAAGTCAGTAGGTAAATAAGTCAGTAAAGTAAGGTCCTTATGTAAATAAAGTCAGTAGGTAAATAAGTCAGTAAAGTAAGGTCCTTATGTAAATAAAGTCAGTAGGTAAATAAGTCAGTAAAGTAAGGTCCTTATGTAAATAAAGTCAGTAGGTAAATAAGTCAGTAAAGTAAGGTCATTATGTAAATAAAGTCAGTAGGTAAATAAGTCAGTAAAGTAAGGTCCTTATGTAAATAAAGTCAGTAGGTAAATAAATCAGTAAAGTAAGGTCCTTATGTAAATAAAGTCAGTAGGTAAATAAGTCAGTAAAGTAAGGTCCTTATGTAAATAAAGTCAGTAGGTAAATAAATCAGTAAAGTAAGGTCCTTATGTAAATAAAGTCAGTAGGTAAATAAGTCAGTAAAGTAAGGTCCTTATGTAAATAAAGTCAGTAGGTAAATAAGTCAGTATAGTAAGGTCATTATGTAAATAAAGTCAGTAGGTAAATAAGTCAGTAAAGTAAGGTCCTTATGTAAATAAAGTCAGTAGGTAAATAAGTCAGTAAAGTAAGGTCATTATGTAAATAAAGTCAGTAGGTAAATAAGTCAGTAAAGTAAGGTCCTTATGTAAATAAAGTCAGTAGGTAAATAAATCAGTAAAGTAAGGTCATTATGTAAATAAAGTCAGTAGGTAAATAAGTCAGTAAGTAAATAGTAAGTAAAGACAAAGTAAAGTAAGGTCAGTAAGTAAATAAAGTCATTAAGTGAATTTATAAATTCGGTCAGTAAAAGTCAGTGAAGTCCAGTAAATTTGCACGGAAAGTGTTTCTGAAGCGGTGTACTCGTCTAAGTGAATCCTACAAAAAAGATACACTTCCAATTTAATCAGAGAAATCCACACCAGCATCTTACGGACTTAAATTTACTTGCTGTAGTTTGCATCACTTACACTGTGTCCTCACTGGGAGCCTGTTATGAGAAAAGGGATCGTAAACCATTATAATGACTGCTGCATGTGGATTACAGATCGAGAGAGGAGCATAAAGCTCATCATAAAGCGCAACAGTAACTGGACACTCGGAGGGAGAGTATACCTGTATATCTGTAAAGTGCGAACTAAATTCTTCTTTTCTGAGCCTGTTCCTATTTGTGTAAACTGGCATCAGTTTAAATTCTCACTCCCACTCCTCAAATGTATGTCACCCTTGGTCAATTTAAAAAAATCTTATCTAGAGACAGAAATCGTTATTAATGAGCCAAAAACGACACACAGAAAAACACTTAAACCGAGTGTTAACATGTCAGAAGCTTTTCATACAACCACTGAGGAAGTGCTTACAGGTGTGACATGCTGACAAACCGGCTCTACCAGATTTGGGGGTTGATACGACAAGAAGGATTTAGTTGAAGGTAAATACAACACCCAGAAATAATTCACGTTAATGTTTATTGAAAAAATATATATAAAAAGTGTAGTGCCTTACAAATCTCTTTAAAAAAAACATCAAATTTTGGGTAGTTTATTTTGTAATCATGTCCTTTAAGGGTCCGAAACTGACATTCACATTAAAGGAACGGTTTAATCACGTCATGCATAACTAATGGAGTGAAAAATGTTCCCAGGTAACATGATCCGTTAATCCTCTGCATCCACTTGCTCCTCGACTAGAAGCGGCGATAATTACAGCGGTAGTGTTTACACGTAGTTATCCTCTGCCTCCCTCTGCTGCTTCATCTGTCTGACGGCTCTGAACGCTCTCACAGTGAACACCGCGCTCACCATGAACACGAACACGCCCATCACGCCGAAAAACCCTCCTGCGATGTCCGTCCCACTCAGACTGCACTCATAACCCTTGATGCCTTTGCTCAAGTACATGTCCTCCCTCTGCTTGCAGATCGGGTTACTGTACGTCTCCTTGAGTCTGATGAAGTAAAAGGCCACGGCAGGGATATACCCCAGGCTGATCAGTGCGTCCAGCAGGGCCTCGGGCAGCAGCACGACCGGGCAGCGGTACGGGACGCGCAACACCCCGAGTGCCAACATGACTAAAGCGTAAACCATCAGCGCTCCACCGCACGCCATGGTGAAAATATACGGAGGGAGCTTGAGCTTGTAGAAAAGATCGCTCAGCTCGTTTACTTTCGCCGCCTCCTGCGTCGTGAACGCCTGCGCCCCGCCGTAATAGTAGTAGTACAGCCCGCCCAGGCCGGCCAGGTCCTGGTATCGACCCTTGTTGCTGTACGGAACGCCGGCGCAGATCACGATCAGCAAGTTCACCAAAAACTGCATTAACTGGCAAAGGCCTGCAGACGAAAGGTTACACAACATTAATGCTAATTCATTAATCTAAAGCTCAAAAAAAACCACACAAAGACGTCATCGTTGATATGGTGCAGTTTTCTATTAAGAGACGTTTATATAACATTTAAGGAAGGAGTCTCCGGTGTCGGTGCTTTGTAGCAGTCAGAGGTGAAGCCGTAAGTTTTCCGACATCTTCAGGACAGGGGAGTTTATGCTTCTTCGCGGTTGCTCGGTAACAAGACAAGCTGCGATTTATTCATTTTTTGTCATACAAACGTTAAAAGAGAGGAAAACAAAAAATTCATTAAGGACAAGAACCGACTAATTTTGCAGAGAACGTTAAATGTATCTACAAATCAATAAAAAAGCGGGACGCATCGTTCATTAATAAATAAATAAATGGTAATAGTTGACAAATTGCTGCGGTGTAAGAGAAAATAATCAACAGAGGAGTGGTGACAGTAACTCCAGTTCGCGTCAGGCCGTATCACACCACCCGGGTGTGGATTATTTTCCTATAACAGCACGCCTCGTCATTTCGTACTTACATAATCGACTATTTGGATAAATCCGCCTTAAGAAAACTCCAGACCTCTCAATCAAAAAATAACTAGCTATGGAGTTTTATTAAGAATGAAATGAAATAGAATTTAATATTAATGAAATATAAGTATGCAAGAATGAGATATCAAATTACAGTATAAAAACTTAATTTTTTTTTTTTAAACACTGAATCAGACCACGCTAGGCTAATTTTACCTAGTGTTGTCCAGCTTTACCAATGTTTTTTTTTTTCTATTTACTGTACCTTGCTACATTTATTGAAGCCATGTTTTGTTTTTTTGTTTTTTTAACATCAAACCTTAATCAGGGATTTATTTTATTTAAAAAAAAAAAATTGCTGCTTCAGGTGAATACTTTTAGCACCTGATTTTACAGTAAATTGAATGATGCTGTTATTAATTACTACAATATAATCACAGCAGTGTTACTGTAGCTGAACAATACGGTGCTCTGATACAGTATAATCTACTAACACTGTACATATTTTTCCAGAATTCCTCATTTTCTCGTACAAAAGAGTGAAGCACCTTTAAACTATTATTACTGGCTGGAACACTGTGTTTTCCTGCATAAATGACTTACCTCTGGCGGTGGGAATATACTTTAGGTTGTAAAGAGCTTCTTCATTTCTTGACTCGTAAGGTGTAAATCTACAGATTAAAAAAAACAAAAAAAACCAAGTGATTTTGATGATAAGCTGTTTCGAATAAGATCCTGAGTCAGGAACATGATTAAAACCACAGTAAGAGATGTTTAGGTGTTTCCTCCTACACTTCCTGATCTGGTTCTCCGTAGTTCCTCGATCTCTCTTTGTAATGACAAACCGTGCTCCTGTCCTCCCTGTAGGACTCATTTCCTCTGTCCCAGTCTCTGTCCTGGCCTCTGTCCTGGCCTCTGTCCCGGCCTCTGTCCCGGCCTCTGTCCCGGCCTCTGTCCCGGTCTCTGTCCCGGTCTCTGTCCCGGTCTCTGTCCCGGCCTCTGTCCCGCTCTCTGTCCCGCTCTCTGTCCCGGTCTCTCCTTTCAGGCCCAGGATAGTTCTGGTTCCTCGTCTTATGGTCCCGGTCCGGCATTGCCACTCAAACTCACACACTCAGAGAGTGAGAAGACTTCTGACTACTGACATGACAGGTGAAAAGACAGATATTAAACGTAGAGCTTTAATAATGACGCTTCATTGAGGATGCTGTAAATAAAACACCCCGTATCTGTGAGATGTGAAAATATTCTTCACAGACTCCCGATGTCTTTTAAATCTTTGAATGTCTTGCATTCTTGCCATGTCATTTTGTTGAGCAAATTAATAACAACTGTACTTCTAGTCAAAATACCTGTCTGGTTATCAAATTAGTCGTTATTTTCCAGACAAGTGATAAACAATTATACCAGTTCGTGCAAAATTTCTAGCTGAGTATGCAAAAACAGATGCAGCATTTTTCAGAATATTGAATTGTTAATCAAATAGATTCATTAATAAAGGACCACACGTATATAATGTGACATTAAAATAAATAAATAAATAAATAAATACATAAATCCTTTTAAAGGTAAGCTGTCAATACACCCATCAAAACTCAGAGAGCTCAGTGATTGGTAGAATTGTTCCAATTATTGTTCCATAAATCTGATCGCCTTTAGCATTCTCTGATTCACAGCTTCAAATACTTACGTCGTTTATTTATAATACGTATTTACAAAACCGACAGTACAGAAGCGCCCAATCAGAGCAAGCAGTCACCAGTGATGCACCAATCAAAAGCAGTGCTGACGAAAGTCCCGCCCCCTCAACGTTCAATGCGGAAGTGATTTCTTGAAGTTCAAGTCGCATATCGCGTTATTAATAAATGAACATACATAAATCTCTTGTGCTGTTTTTTTTAACAACTTAAACTAATTTCTTGATATTATTAAGCATTTGTAATTTCACACAACATCACTACGCAGTTATTTATAACTTTCAATGCGCTGTTTATTTATTTATTTATTTTGCCAATACTGATTAAGTCAGAAATCTTCCGCCATATAAAACGTTATTTATATCTTAAATATCAAGACTTCAACTTCCAGATCATCTGGGTTTAGTTCACGTCTACTTCTAGACCTCTTTGGCCTAATCGAAACATATTTAAAACAAACAAACAAACAAACAAACAAGCAAAAAAACAACAGCAACTGTATTCATAAATGAATCTGAACCATTGCATTTCAGACTCCACTTAAACCAGCCGACTGAAAACAAAAATATACAGTACCTCCAGTGGATTTAATGATCCTTCTTGTTTTGCTTATCGATTTGTTTCACTTTGAACTTCCACATTAAACCCCGCCCCCTTACCTGTCTCAGGGGTGGGGCTTTACACGTCAGGTGTTTATTCCTTATAGCCGTTCGTTTATGCAGCTTAATAGTAAAACATATGAAAAGATGTTTTCCAGTGCCCATTAAATGAGGTTATTACACTATCTATCTATCTATCTATCTATCTCCACATCTTACACTTTGCATGCAAATAAATGTATTTGTGGTTTGTTTATTTTCTGTTTTTTACAGTCTCTGCGACTGTATTTGTTAAAAACAAAGAAAGGCAATAGTTTATGTGCTAACATGTGACTACTGGTTAGTTTGTCCCTTATCTGCTTTCTTCTCAAATAAAAGTTGAGGTTATGTTTTTCCCCTCTGTAAGGTTCAATGCTGTGTCACATCATCTCCACGTTCCCTATACAGACCTATTAATACATTTGAAATGACTGTGCAATTTATTTCTACAAAAATCTTATTTTCATAAGCAGACATTCTTGAAACTTCACAATATTTTTAAAACAGAAATGAACCTATTGGCTAAAGTTTTAGAATATTTAAAAACAAGCAAACAAAATATATCTACACTCATCTATGCATTTGTTGTTGTTGTTGTTGTTCCCAGCTATTTTCATTGTGGTCGGTTTTAGTTATTTTTGCAATACTTGAAAGAATGTGATATTTGATATATTTGTACATTCTGATGATTTAACATAATGCTGTTTTGGATATAATACTAGAATAAAACGTGTTTATATAGTCTACAGTATATGCTAAATAATGGTTTGGGTAAAACAAGGGATGTTTGCCTCCTTTGACATCCTTTTAAAATCACCAGTTGGTGTGGTGTGCTTAATAATTTAATAAACCACACACACATTATCAGTAAGACAACGATAATAGCATCCTACTAATTTGTTTCTGCTAATGAAATTTTAATTTGGTCCCTAGTGATTTACATGCCTAAAAGTATGTGAATATCATGAGATTACCCATATGCGCCCATTGAAAGACCACGGAGTTGGTCCACTTTTGCAATTATAATAACCTCCGTTCTTTTGGGAAGGCTTTCCACTAGATTTTGGAGCGTGGCTGTGAGGATTTGTGCCTATTCAGCGAAAAGAGTGTTAGTGATGTCAGGTAATGAGGAGTCCTGGGGTGCAGTCGGCGTTCCAGTTCATCCCAAAGGTGTTCAATGGGGTTGAGGTCAAGGCTCTGTTCAAGACACTCGAGTTCTTCCAACCTTAACACATCATGTCTTCATGGAGCTCGCTTTGTGCTCAGGGGCATCGTCATGCTGGAACAGGTTTGGGCCTCTTAGTTCCAGTGAAGGGAAATGATAAAACTACAGCATACAAAGACATTCTATACAATTGTGTGCTTCCAAATTTGTGGCAACAGTTTGCAGAAGAACCACATAGGGGTGTGAAGATCAGGTGTCTACATACTTTTGGCTGAATAGTTATTATACATGACTTGTGTCTTACCAAATAATAAAATGATTACGACTAGTAACTTGCTATATAATGTTTTATTTCCTTTTCTCTTTCATAAGTGAAACAATAATGATAAAACTGCTCTGCTGATCCCCTCCCCCGGATAGAAACCATCACGGATATTTTAATGGTTTCCACTACAAGTACAAATATTAAAACCATTACCATTATTGGTCCTTAATAGTATCCACTAGACATAACATACCACCAATAGAACACAACAAATTACCAGTAGAAACCCACAGGGACCATTACAGTTTCCATTAAAACCAATACAATCCCCATTAAAACCATTACAAATTCTATGGATGTTTCTTATTGTTGTTTTTTTCTCTTTTTTTCAGCAGGGCAAGAGACATCTTTTCACATTCACTTGCATCTAAGGTTCCAGGAAAAAAAAAGTTTACTCTAACAAAGACCATGTTAATCCATAGCAAATTAAAAACAAATATGTTAAAAATGAATTTAAAAAATAAAATAAAAACAACACAGAAATAATAATAAAAACTATGTAAGGTCACATGTAGGCTAAATAATACAAATATACGAAATTCATAATCTTAAAATATTTTCCCTCAGCTTCCAAGCTCCATAATGGCTGCTCTACTGCACAATTTTTAAGAATATAGTTAACATTTTCTTAATTGTATTTTATAATCTCCCCTACTGGAATAAAGTTGGTGTGACGTAGGAGGTTCGATATTCGCGGACATGCGGAAATTAAGGGACCGTCTCTAAAGTTACACACGACATTGTTATACACGTTTCTAACTTCAATAGCATTCGAAGGGAATGACTTACAGTCATATAACCAACTGGAAAATGTTCATCTAGGTGTCAGCTATAACGCACACCTTTTAGATTTCTGATATTTAACAAAATAAGCTATTAAACCATATGTAAATTAGACATGTATGTCACTACAGAATGGGCCCATACACAAAATATACCATAATTTAAAAGCTCAATAGCATTTGAAGGGAATGACGTACAGTCAAACAAACAACTGTAAAGTGTTCATCTAGGTGTCAGCTATAACGCACACCTTTTAGATATTTATCAAAATATGATATTAAATCACATGTAAATTAGATATGAATTTCACTACAGAATGGGCCCATACATAAAATTAGAAACGTGTTTAACAATGTCGTATGTAACTTTAGAGACGGTCCCTTAATTTCCGCGAATATCGAACGTCCAACGTCACACCAACTTTATTCCAGTCTCTTCCCCTCCCCTTCATCCTACCCGAAAATTGTATATTATTTATTATTATTTTGAATGTGTGCGCGCGCCGTCTCTCTGTCTCTCGATCTCGTTCTCGCTCTCGCGCCGGCCCCTCCCACCCGCATGGGAAACGCGCATGCGCCACTTGCTGCACAGAGAGTGTAGTGCTCAGGCAAGACAAAGATGGCGGCGATGGCGGGGGAAGCAGCGTGATATGTTGGGGGAGTTTAGTAGCACACGGACACGAGTAACAGCGCTACAAACACCGGCGATTAAGCACCATGGACGGCATGTCAGAGTAGGCGACTGAGCTTGAAAGCACTTACCGTTAAACCAGAGCGCTTTGTCCGCGACAGGACGGCCATCTTTCTGCTGAAGGAGACGGACGGGAAAAGAAAATCCATCTCACCGGGAGCATGGCTGCGCACGGCAACCAGGTAGCGACTTGCCAAATAAACTCGCTCAAGTGTCAGGAAAAACGTCTTGTGTACAAACTTAACGCGTGGTTTCGACGCATTAGCACACTTCCTCGTGAAAGCCGGTTGTGTCCGGTGTGTTATTATGATTTTAGAAACGCGAAATCCTTGAATTTGAATTAGTTCCTTCCCCCCCCTCTTCTCATTGAAACACTTCAGCGTGGTGGTGCAGGCCTACACGCCTGCCTTATTCCGTTTGTTATTACAGTTCACTGAAATGAAGTCGCACTATCACGCAGACTTCGTGTACAAAAGTTTTGCACGTCCGAAAAGCTTTAAAAAATCAATACGAGTCATTACTGTAAGGGGAACATTTTATAAACTCTGAGGTTATTGAGCTCGTGAGGGCGTGTGTGTGTGTGCGCGCGCGCGTGTGTGTGGCAGCAGGCCCGCTCATGCGCGTGAGCACATTTTATTAACGGTCGCTAGCTCAGATAAGCTAGCAAGCTAACCCTGGTTAGCTAACTCGAGTTTCTAATCATTGTGAATGTACGAGGTGACCTGTAACGACGTGATTAAAGTTGGAAAGGAGCGTTTTTAATCTTAGGAAGCGTTAAGATTTGTAACGGACTTGTTCAGATTTTAGCCGCTGTGTGACTAGCTAGCTAATGACTTGACACTGTTTCGGGCCTGTTGATTTAAGGGGGCGGGATTATTTCCCTTCTTTCCTTTTCATTCCAAGTTTAAAACTAAATAAAGAATTACATCGATATAAATGTATCTCATTTTATGATACATATCTGTGTAAACTTTTTTTTTTTTAAAGGATTTTATCCTGCGAGTTAGCTTTTTACTGACGCTAGTGCGCTAAACATGCTCTCTTGTTTCCTGAGGAAATTAGACAATCTCTCTTTAGCAACTTTATTACTCAAAAATTAGGCCTTTAAAGTAGACTTTAAGTTTCATTATTTTATTTAAAAAAAAAAAAAAAAGTCCAGCATCACTTTTCGTGTCATGCGGTTGTTAAGAACGTAAACGTTTTTCTGTTAGTCACCACAAAAAGTATTTTACATGGTGCTTTTGCATAAATGCAGCATAATTCTCTTATTATTTTAATTATTTCTCAGTCTAGACGTAATTAACTTCATTTAAATTGTACCCCCCTCCCCTTAAAAAAAAAAAAGGACAAAAGTTTAGTTGATGTCAGGTTTAAAGCGTCTCTGAAGTCAGAACTTTTTGTACCGTTCGCCCGTATACTGTATCTAGTGGGAAAAAACCCCCAACAAAATTAGTTTTGTAGTTCACCACTTCTAGGAAAAACACTTCACAATTTTTGATGACTCATCCTGTGCTGATCTTGTGTTCGTCCAATAGGCTCTCTAGAATGTGTTTGTCCCGCCCCCGGGGGCGTGTCTTTCTCTAAAAGTTCTGACTTCAGAGACGCTTAAAACCTGACATCAACTAAACTTTTGTCCTTCTTTTTTTTTTTTTTAGGGGGAGGGGGGTACAATTTAAATGAAGTTAATTACATCTAGACTGAGAGATAATTAAAATAATCAGAGAATTATGCTGCATTTATGCAAAAGCACCATGTAAAATACTTTTTGTGGTGACTAACAGAAAAACGTTTACGTTCTTAACAACCGCATGACACGAAAAGTACACGGTTGTCAGCAATGAAGTTTGTTTTTCAGCACGTGTTAACACACTGGCGTGTCTTTTTCCGTCCGTCGCTTAGCGGAGGTTAAAAGTTTGCCGTCTCTTCATTTGGAAGAGTGCGGGGTTATGTAACTTTTTTTTTTCCCCAGAAGCATGTTTTACCATGCCTTCAGCCTGTTCCATCTCTGAGTCAGTGATATTAATTTATTTACACCACTTAGATGCGTGTCCAATGTCTCTCCACCTCATTGGCGCCACCAAGAGGTTCGATCTTGTCTTGAACACGTCCGATGTAACGTCAAAAACACGCGGCATGTCGTCGTCTCTGTATTTAGCTAGCTCGCTAAGCTACCGTCGGGTTTGTTTAGATTGGACGGGGGGAGGGGTATGACATGGTGTGGAATATCTCGAAACGCGGTTGGCTGTCAAGCACCTTAGCGCGCCATCAGTCCGACTTACTGATTCAAAAGGAAACGCGTCAACGTGCGGAATGAAATCTTGGCACTCGCTGGAAATTGGTCATGCGACAATTCATCACGCGGATTAGAGGCGTGGCTTATTTGAATATTTGACAAGCCATAGGAATGATGACTATTAATCAGTAAAGCAGACAGCAAAGATGATGTTTCTTTGAGTCAGTTTTGCTTCTAAGCACCTGATAAGAAACACAAACTGGGTCTTTAATGTAGTATTTTCACGTCTCTTGGGTTTACCGTTTAGCTCAGAGATGCCATTTAGGGCAATAAAGATTCCCTGCGATTCAACTTTGTGTAAACAGTAGCGTCTGCTCTGCCCCAGTGAGAGCCTGAAATGCTCGCAGGGTGTCGCATACCTCAGCTCTGTCGTGAGCTGGTTGAGCTTATGTATCTATTAATGGTTGCATGACGGTTTCAGTTGAACGTTTTTTTTTTTCCCCTGCCAATGATGGAGCAACGCCAGAGTGTTTCCGTGTCTTATTAGAAGGAGCGATGGGTTCACCGTGGGGTCCTGGAGGGGGAAAAAATCCCCACAATGAGCTTAGGAAAGGAAATGCGTCTGAGTGGTGTGCTAACAGCTAACAGCGCTGCAGTGTTGTAATGAGGAGTCGATGAGGCTGAAGGTTTAATTTGGTCCGATAAACTTTCACAAAGCCGCATTACAGGAATCTGGGTGTAGATTGCGATTCCTGATGAACAAGCCAGAGGTGACTGGAGCGAGGAAAAACACGGTGAAGCAACAATTACGTTTAAATCGAGATTTTCTCAGTTCTATGCAAATTAGGTATGTCTTTAAGGTCCAAAAGCCAAAGGGTTCCTCGGAACAATCATGTCGCACGTGGGATGTGATGTGTCTTCAGTTCCCCGCTCACAACTTGCAGTTAGTTCCAGTTTCCTATTTTTTATCGAGTCACATACGACCTCGTTAAAATTGTACAGGAACGAACGTAGCAGAGATCGTCGGTGCCTCTGTCGAGCGTACGTAGCTAGTACAGTTAACTTTGCTTTGCTAGTCAAATCTGACAATGAAACTAGTACGAAGCTGAGGATGTAACATGTAAATCAAGCATTTCTTTAAACCCAAGCGGTGTGTAAATCCTTTTAAAAAAAATTGCTAGACAGGACACGCCCACAAGTGACAACTGTAGCTGTTGCCGAAACGAGACACGCTACATAAATGACGTGTCGCTGACGTGTAACTTTTTAAATGAAGTTGGGGGAAATACGTAACATTTTCTTTCTTATTTATTTATTTATTTTTTTAAACATAGTCTGTACTTACAGTGCCCTACACTAATATTGGCACCCTTGGTAAATAGGAGCAAAGAAAGCTGTGATAAATTGTCTTTATTGTTTTAACCTTTTGATGTTTTGTAAAAAAAAAAATTCAAATACTCTGCTCTCGTAGATAAACAATTGCAAACACAACACAGGTTTATCCAAAAAGATAGTTTTAAATATAGCTGTGGAACAATTTAACACCCTTTTAGTCTATTTTGTGCTACCTCCCTTTGCCAAGATAACAGCTCTGAGTCTTCTCCTATAACGCCTGATGAGGTTGGAGAATACATGGAAAGGGATCTGAGATCGTTCCTCCATACAGAATCTCCTCTTCAGTTCACCTCACAGGTTTTCTGTGGGTTTCAGGTCAGGGGACTGGGATGGACAGGGCAGGACCTTGATTTTGTGGTCAGTAAACCATTTTTGTGTTGATTTTGATGTACGTTTTGGATCATTGTCCTGCTGGAACAGGATATTTGATAAAGTCCATGATGCCATGTATCCTAACAAAACATCCAGATCCTCTGGCAGAAAAACAGCCCCAAAACATTAAAGAGCCAAAACATTTGGAGACTTTCTGACCCCAAGACGCAACTAACTTCTGGAATTCTCCAGCTGTGATCCTTGGAGATGTTTTGGTCACTCGAACCGTCCTCTTCAGTGTGTTGAGACGATATAGACACACGTCCAATTCCAGGTCGATTCATAACATTTCCAGTCGACTGGAACTTCTTAATTATTGCCCTGATGGTGGAAATGGGCATTTTCAATGCTTGTGCTATTTTCTTATAGACACTTCCCATATTGTGAAGCTCAACAACCTTTTGCCGCACATCACAGCTATATTCCTCGCGCTTACCCATTGTTATGAATGACCAAGGGAATTTGGCCTGTGTTACCTCATATTCATACCCCTGTGAAACAGGAAGTCATGCTTGAACAATTTCCTGTTCCTAGTCACTCAGGTGTACTAAAAAATGTACATCATCAATGGGAATATACGACAAATATATTATTCTCATTTTAATTCATAGGGGTGCCAATAATTGTTGCACACCTAGATTTAAAAAATAATTTTTTGGATAAACCTGTGATTGGTTTGCAATTGTTTGATATCCATGAGAGCAGAGTATTTTGTGAATTTGTTTTGATCAAAAGGTTAAACAATAAAGACAGTTTTTCACAGCCGCTCATATTTACCAAGGGTGCCAATATTAGTGGAGGGTGCTGTAGATAGCTTTATTTAAAAAAAAATAAAATAAATATATATATATATATATATATATATATATATATATATATATATATATATATATATATATATATATATATAAATAATATATAAAAATAATCTTATTTATTTATTATTTATTTATATATATAATCTTATATATATATAAATAATCTTATTTATGTATATATATATATAAATAATCTTATTTATATATATATATATAAATAAGATTATATATATATATAAATATAATATATATATAAAAATAATCTTATTTATTTATATATATATATAATCTTATATATATAAATAATCTTATTTATGTATATATATAAATAAATAAGATTATTTATATATATATAAATAATCTTATTTATATATATATATAAATAATCTTATTTATATATATATATATAAATAAGATTATATATATATATATATATAAATAATCTTATATATATAAATAATCTTATATATATATATATATATATATATATAAAAGATTATTTATATATATATATATATATATATATATATATAAAAGACTATTTATATATATATATATATATATATATATATTTATATATATATATATATATATATATATATATATATATATATATATATATATATATATATATAAAATATAAAATATAAAATTATATAAGCAGCCTAATGTTTTGCAGGATTTAAGCACATTTCTATAAGCAGAAACAATGTAATATCACCATTCTGGATTGGTATCGTTTTCTCCCGTTCAAACGTGCGCTTTCACCTATTACCACTTCCTGTTTGCTTCTCTTCCCACTCAGATCTTTTGTGCACTTTTCAGGCCACAAGCTTCAGGATCTTTAAGAGTGCTTGAATCTGATTGGCTCCCAGCACTTTTTCATTCGCTGGTTTTGAAAACTTTGATCCTTTCCCCCCTACACACACACACACACACATAATCTGCCCTGTCAGATTTAGGAATTCTCATTCACAAAGTCATTAAAGATCGCTTGAGTCTAAACGTAGCACTAGGGTTGCACGACGCATCGAGTTGTTCAAGTGTTTAAGACGACAACGAGCATGCAGAGAGTTATTAAAGTTTCTGCCTCGACTAGCAGTTTCTGGTCAGAATAAAGCCAGACTAGTATGGACAAAATGTTTTTTAAATTGCTAATTATTTACTATACTAATAAATACTTAATTAAATGAATAACGTTAAGTTGTTATTTTTAATCAGTGCAATAAACGCTGATGCAAACGGATAACTGGTAAATTTATCTTTTAGTAAAAAAAAAAACATCGACACGTAGTGTCATTAATACCGAACGTCACGATACTAAAGTCGGTATTGGTATCCAAGTCATAATTCCGGGCTTGTCACAACCCCCAGTCGTTTCTGCTGATGCTCCGTCACCACGTCGGCGAAAGGAGGCGATTCCAAGCAACGCTTATTGCTGAAACATATCAGAACACGAATATGAGATTAAGCCCCGCCCACTTTGTTGGAAGGCGTTAAGGGTCGTCTGTAGGGGTGAGGCCACTGCGTTCGTGTTTTATCAGTTGTTGCCGTCTGATAATCCAGTAACGGCTCTCCCTGTAGGCCTAGATAACCGTGTGTGTGAGAGAGTGTGTGTTCAACGATAGATCTCATGTGGCAGAACTTTTGTGCGTCACCATTATATATGGAAATATGTGAATTTCTTTATCAAATCAATCGCCGGTACAGTTATGCAACTTTTTTGGGGGGTTCCTAAACTCTGGTTGGCCCGAAAGGTGTGAACTTTGCCCCCGGCCACGTCTGCGTCGTTCACGGTGTCGTCACCTCAGCATGTCGAAATAATACAGATGGCCAATTTGTGTTAATCCTCTCTCCAAGCGAGCAGCGAGAGGGGAGCTTAGCGCGGTACGTGCGGCACGCCTGCGGAAAAGAAGCAAAGTGAAATTCTTTCTGTTGTGCGCCGTATTAGCGGCGTCGAGGCTGTCGGATTACAGCGTCACGCCGTTGTGCCGTTTTCAGCAGAGCTCCGTCTGCGTCAGCTGCATTCTCTTTTCTCTCGCTTTTCACACGTGTTGAATGCGAAGAGGCCGGGGGATTATTGTCATGTGTGCGGAGCCTGTTTCACGTTTCTCTTCCAACCTGCTGAAGCTGTTCATATATATATATATATATATATATGAGTGTGTGTGTGTATATATACACGCGTGTTTAAGTTTATTTCCGAAAGAATTATTCCTGCCTTGCCCACGTGCAGAAAATTTTCACACCGAGTAAATAACTCTCAGCACCCGCCTCTTGGTGTGCATTCTGCGCTCGGGAGATTTTAGACTTAACGCCGGTTAGTGCAATCAGGATTAAGTTAATTATAGCCCGCTGGATGAAAGCAGGTTAGCTGCAGAGGAGCGGGATCATCAGATTTAGACGGGCGAAGGTCGGAGAAGCTCGAGTTTAGCCGTCGGTTCGGTTAACGCGTAGACAGGACGCTGTATTTCAGGGAAAAACTTATTTCAGGATTTTTTTTTTTTTTTTTTTTTAAAGCCGAAGTTTCCTGTGCTTCGTTGAATAAAGTTTCAGGGATTAAAAGTTGATGTATTAAGCAAGCTTAGTGTGTAGGTGACGAGTGCGAGGAGAGCAAAGATAATTCGTGGTATGTAATGCGAGAAGAACGAAAAAAAAAGAAACGACGAAAAGATTTTAACATCCATTGAGCTACCGGTCCCAAAGCCGGACTGCTGTTTTAGCTAGCGCTTCTGCTGCGTGTCGTCAATAAACTTATCCAGGAACCGCCTGCTCTTACAGAAAAGTGTTTTCCTGTAGCCCCTCAGCACCGACACAACTTGTTACTCATTTCCTCACCACTAACTGCTTCAAACACACTCTTTAACGTTTAACTTTTTAACCCCTCCCCCCCAGGGTCCGGTCCCTGGTCCTCCTGGTCTGTGGTTCGCCTCGACTCAACCGCTCTTGGCGCCGCATGCCGAGTAACGTGTTCCGTTTGATTTGTCGGGTTACTTCCTGTTTCTGCTTTTGCGAAGCTGGGTAAAGAATCGTGATTATTGATGTATAAAACCAGATTTTCCCAGGACCGGCGCACCAGTTTTTGCTTTATGAGGTCGGTTCCACGTTCGCAGACGTTTCTGGGCTCATGCATTCAAAAACACTGTTTTTCACCACTTTGATTGTTGGCACTACAGCAAAATAATATGGAAATAACCCCAGCAAACAGATGAACCTGGGGCAAACCTGCGTGCCCAAACCTGCGTGACCTTTAACATTGCGTTCATCATTCTGGGACAGATCTCACGTTTGTGGGCGGGGCTCAGCGCCGCTTTACTCTCGTTGGCTAGTGAGATTTGGATCGATGGCTCGTGTGTCCGGTTGAGGAGGAGGAGGAGGACTTAAAAGGTCATCGTTCGTACATTCCCTAAACGTAATGCGGAATAAATAGTTTAAAGGATAAGAGGAACAGGGTAATGTTTTGTCAGGACTGGCAGAGTTAATAGAACAGCTGAGATACAGAGTGGGAAAAGAAGCACATATGTAACTGCATGCTGGAGCACATTTGTTCCATTAAGCATCCAGTTTAACAGGATTGAGCAACATGGGGGCACACACACACACACACACACACACACGGTGTCTTTACAGGAATAACCTGTTCATTTTTACCAGCATAGAATACGTTAACACAGAACTTCTCAACCCTTTGTAACTAAAGTCCTCCCAAGCTTCCCCTGTCACGTGGTGCACCCACACCCCATCCCCCAACTGTAGGAGACCAGGTATAATGATTATCTGTTCTATGTGAAATCTTTCCATGTATAACTTTATCTATCAAAAACACAAGATGGATAGCTTTTTTAAATTTTTTTTTGCTTTTGTGTTGTTTTTACTTTTCTTTAATTACTTTTCATAACTTTTATGGGTTTTTTTTTTTATAAAACTATATAACGGACAGGTGTGCAACACGAGTGATCAGAAATGTTTCTGAACACTGTAACTACTTTGAACAAGAGCACTAGGCTGTAATAACGTGGACTGTTTTACATGTAAAACATGTCGCGTTCCATTCGTCTTGCGCTCTAAAATCATTCGCATACGAATGATGTAAACGTGGAGGAAGGGCGCGTCTCGTTATCCATGACGTTGTTACATCTCCGGCGCTCGTTTGGAAACTCACTAAGGTTTGTCCTGAAAGTTGCTAGATTTGTTGTTAGGCACTTTTTTTTTTTTTTTTTTTGGCCAAAAAAAAAGTGTCTCTAAAGGGTCCTGAGAAATCTCTAAGTTGGCAACACTGGTCTGCACTGACAGCTCGATAAAAGGCTAAGCTCCGCCTCTCCCCAGCAAAAAGAAAATACAGAGGTGGAGGGATCGCGGGGTTTTTCATTTATGCACGTTCTATTTGAAAAGCAATAAAGTACCCAAATGACACCCTGTCTGTGTGTGTTCTTTTTCTTTTTTTCTTGAAAACAATTTGTGCCCCCCTCCCACTCTCTCCGCCCCCGCCGGGTTGAGAACCGCTGCATTAATGATTAGTAAACGTGTATTTTTATAAACACAGTTTGAAAAACCACTTACCAACTGCAAAGATTAGTATCTTAATTTTGATCGAAAACGGCCTACAGCCGGGCGATACGATGATGCGATATTAATACCGGGATAAATTGTCACGGTTTTCTGCGATATTAATACCGGGATAAATTGTCACGGTTTTCTGCGATATCATTTTAAACAATTAGATTATAAACCTAACTAACAATTACAAACTGCTAGTATTTTTTATATATATGTATGTATATATGTGTGTGTGTGTGTGTGTGTATGTATATATATATATATATATATATATATATATATATATATGTATGTATATGTATGTATGTATGTATGTATGTATATATATGTATGTATGTATATATATATATGTATGTATGTATATATGTATATATATATATATGTGTATGTATATGTATGTATGTATATGTATGTATGTATATATATGTATGTATATATGTATGTATGTGTGTATATATATATATATATATATATATATGTATGTATGTATATATGTGTATATATATATATATATGTGTATGTATGTGTATGTATGTGTATGTGTATATATGTATGTGTGTGTGTGTGTGTGTGTGTGTGTATATCTGTTTAAAATATATAAAATAAATTATTCATAATATTAATTTATACATTCCAAAAAATGAATAGTAGACTAATAGTATTATTTATAACCGGTTTTTAACACGACGTGTATCGAAGTAACGACTCGAGTAACGTCCAAAGATTTGCTTGTACGTTATGAGGAGACGATTTGCATTATATAAATCAAGCGTTTGTTTATTTAGTCTGTCGGATAACATGCACATCCGTAGTTCATATCAAAGCCCTTAACTAGCTAGCTAGCTAAACCTAATGTAAAACAGAACTGTTAGAGTAGCTAGCGTATTTTTTAGTATACTTAATACTAGAGACGCACCGATACTAAATTTCCCAGCCGATACCGATACCCGATTATTCAGAGCGATCTCAACCGATACCGATAGTTCTGCCTTTTATGCTTTCTTATAAATGAATGATGATTAATTCCACAATTCTGAAAGAAATGCAAATAAAAACTTTATTCTCTCCATTTCAACAAGTTGTTTGACAGTAACTGTTCTCATCAACAGAACACACATTACTCACATGAACATGAACACATGAACTCGATTCTGAAGATTAAAGTAAGATTATTAACTTGTTGAATGTTATTCATTCATATTAACATTGACTGGATTGTAAAAACCCTCCTGTTAGTCTCACGTTCACTCTCCACACACACAAGCATTTCTACTTCATCACTGAACATCAAACTGGTGGTATATAATATACACTTTTTTATATTTATATATATATATATTAACATTAACTGGATATAGGCCATATGAGTAAATATCATTAAAAAAGTTTATATTAACATTAACTACATATGAAATATACTACTGTACAAATATTTTGCTGTGCGCTCTCTCTCTCTCTCTCTCTCTCTCTCTCTCTCTCTCTCTCTATATATATATATATATATATATATATATATATATATATATATATATATATATATATACATATACATATACACCTTTTTTCAACTAATCTTCATTTAAATCTTGTAACGGTGTACTCGCACTGTAATCCAGCGCAAGTAGTGGGGGGGATTAGACTTGCTGGTGCTTCATGAGCAAACCCTGTTCAAAATGATTGATTTTTCACGTATCTGGATATATATTTCATAGCGTCCACCCCGACATACACCCAGCGTGTGTACGATATAAAACAGTCAGTGTTTTACAGCGTGTCATTTCTGCCCCATTGCCGTCTTTCTTGGTCTGGAGATCTGGAACACCGGCGACTCGAGCGGTTTAACGAGGGGAAGGTTGTGAAATCGATGCACGTCGGTCTTCTGCAGTCTTTCACGTTTTCTCCCTCGCGCCGTTCCTCGGAGCGAAGGCCGAGTCACACGTCACGGCCTCGTATCGCCGCGCCGATCCTTCATGACTCATCGCTTTCAGGCTCGTCCTTTCCCCCCCGAACTGATAAACGACTTTGACATCACCTTTCCCCTTTATTCCTCATTAAAAGCAAACACGGAGCAGTGAATCACTGCGTCAACACTTTGCTGTATTTAAAATGCTCCCCTGTGTTTGCCTGCATGGAAATTCAGCTTTATAAACACATGAACGGTATTATGTAATTATACAGTTCACCTGCGTGTTGGGACAGGTTATTATTTTTGTTTCCCGAGCACTCGGTCTTGATTTTACTGCCTCGACAAGGTAAACTAACCAACTGTCCTTAATTTACTCCACTGCATCATTATGCTTTGAAGTAGGGCTGGGCGATATATTGATTATAATATCCATCATGATAAACGATTACGTGATACATTTTTCTGAAATATCGTTGGTATGGTGGTGATTTTTATTTATTTATTTTTAATCATTTCAAATTAAACGGTACTGAATGGATGCCGTTGATTTGATGTAATTAAATTACATATAATAAATTATAAATCTTTCTGTTTGTTTCCACAGTACATCTTCGGGGAGTTCAGCCCGGACGAGTTCAAGCAGTTCTTTGTGACGCCTCGCTGTTTTGTTGAGGTAAAAAAAAAAAAGATTTTGTTTATTAGATCCATCTCCATGATACTTTAAGATTATTAGTGACATCAGAGTCGACTGTTATCCTTCAGCTGTAAAATGGCGGCCCCGTGCGTCCTGCGTTCTAAATGTACGTCTCGAGTGACTGAGTAGGAGTAACTAGAAAAACGGATTTAACGCTGAGCTAAGTGAAGAATTCCTTAGCGCTGGGTGCGGCTTCGTAATTTATCGCACCATGTCCTCCCGAGGCAGAGCATAATCTCCATCAAGACAAAAGTGAAATGGACAAGAGTACTTAAACACGACTTTCGAGATGATGTATAGGTATCTGTCTAAATTAATTCTCGTTCACGCGATTATCCAATCAACCAATCATACGGCGGCTTGGAAACAGATTGAGATTTAGTTCACGTTCACATCAGGACGGCGGAGCTCTCGACCTGATCGACGCCGTATCGGCAGGATTTAATACGCTAGCATGCGCCGCTGCCGTCACGTGATTGGCTGATTGGATAATTGTGCGGATGAGCAGGCGTTCCTGTTATTATAGTGGGTGTATATTCTGCGATATAAGTACAGCGTTTCTCCTCTTAGTTTTAAAAAAAATAAGAATAAATAAATGTACAAGAAAGAGTGCGAGTGTCCGTGCTCGCTTCGCCGTATTATTGTCGGCCATTTTGTTGCCGCGTAAATTAAGATATTGAAACTCCTCCTTCTTTGGTGTACATGTTGTAAATGAGTATTTGATGCATTTATATACACGCACAACCAGTATGATTTTTCTCTTTGTTTGTAAACACACAGCTTCCCCCCTTCAATGAGAGAGCCTCCTGTGTCAGTCATAACTCAGGTAAGATCACTCGGGTCATTTACACCGCGTTCAGAACGCATCCTCGTTACTCGGCCTGTCACGATAATCACGTTATCAACTTATCACGCGATATACGGACGTGACCGGGATCATTTTTGCTGACCTCGACATTGCTCGTCGTGTTTACACGCGTGTTTGTTTACGTAAGAGCGAACGTTAGCAGCGTTGCGTCTGATCGAGGGCTGTCAGAGTAAAACATTCAAATATTCGTCGAAGTTAAGATTAAAACGCACGTTCGAATGAAAAAACTGCGTGCGTTCGAGTTTAAGCTGCGTAACTAGCGGCGCTAGCACCGATTTTGAACTTAAAAACAATGTTGATATTATCAACGCACTGAATGTTTTTAGCGTTGATTACAGTTGTAGCGTTTCGAATAATCCAGTCGTAGTCATTAATGCCAGGGATCGAGCCGCTTGAGCTGCATGAGCTGCAGCTGAATGATCAGAGCTTTACTAGCGGGTTAATGAACTCGCCCAAACGCATCCGATACACATACGAGACTAATCAGACATTTACACACAACATAAACCTACAGTTTCAATCAAAATGATTCAGCCCCACTGCAAATCAGGTTTAATGTCAAATTTTACAGACTTTCAGCTGTTTGCGATGAACAAATCAAACAAAAGCAAGTGAAATAGTTCAACACGACGAATGCTTCAAATGGTTTCCCCAAATTCAGCTGAAAATGCAACTTATAATGATTTCTCCAGTCACAAAATTATTCAACCCCTGCATGGCGAGCATCTTTAGTACTTAGTAGAGCTCCTTTTTCTGTTATGACCTGCTGCAAACGAGATGCAGAGCATCTGTCAGCGTTCCTGAGGAATCTTCTCCCGTTCCTCATGAGCAACGGCCTCCAGATCAGTAATATTCTTGGGTTTGCGTGCTGCGACCGCCTTCTTCAAATCCCACCAGAGATTTTCTATGGGGTTCAAGTCAGGTGACTGTGATGGGCCTGTAGAATCTTCCAGAACTACTTCTATTTCATACGTTTTCTACCCCTAGCCAGTTCAGGTATTTCATGTGTTCCAGCTCAAGCACACCTGCTGCAACTAATGAAGCCCTTGATTAGCTTGAGACAACACCTGTTCTGCATATTCGTGCTGTTGTGAGGGATTCTATTCAGGGGGGTGAATACTTTTGAGACTGAAGAAATCATTATAAGTTGCATTTTCAGTTGAATTTGTTGAAACCATTTGAAGCATTCGCCGTGTCGAACTATTTCACTTGCTTTTGTTTGATGTGTTCATCGTAAACAGCTGAAAGTCTGTACATTTTCACAATAAACCTGATTTGCACTGGGGGATGAATCGCTTCGATTGCAACTAATGTTACAACTCGCTTCTGCACAAAACGGCACAAACGCACACGTGAGCTTGATCTTAAGTAAGGCGTTCTTTCCGTAACAATGCCGTAGTGAATAACTACAGCATGAAGAACTAAAGCACAGTGTTGTATTATGATGTCGGTTAAAAGTCCATCCCTCTCAGTGGAATAAAAAGGTCTTAAAATGACAATTATATTGTTTATCGCAGTTACTTCTGGAACGTTACATCGTCTAACGTAAGTAGTTTATTGTGACGGGCCTAGTCCTGAAAAACATGATGGAAAATAATAATAATAATAATAATGGGTATCCATACTTCTTCTTCATCTTGTTCCACAACCTCCAGCGTTTTGTGAGAAGTCCGTCCTTCATACCTGGACTGTAATCGATAAGAATAAACGTTCATGTTTTTTGTTCATGTGTGATTTTGAACCTGTTCCTGCACCACAAAATAAAAAAAAAAAATCAATAAAATCGAGCAGTACTGATATATTGACCCTGATTTGTATTAATTATTCAGGAGGTTACTGCACTGTTGATGTGCCGTACATTACGGAATCAATGAGACGGCAGGTCTGCGGTGAGTTCTGGGTTCCACGCACGTCGCCTTTTTGTTCTTCTTGTGTTTCGCTGCAGAACCTCGATTTCTAAAACACGCACACAAGCACAGACACACAGCTTTCTCAACTCTCCAACCCTTCCCTGTCATTTCTGCCTGCTGGATAATCTGTGAAGCTTTGCATGCTTTTAAAAAAGAAAAGAAAACAATAATAATAATAATAATAAAGCACCGGCAGGTTTCTCTCTGGCCTGAGAACTCTGCTTCAGATGATTAATTCTTTTTTTTTTTTTTTCCTTCAAAAAAAACCAAAAACAACAACCGATAATTACTCTTGGCCCTGTTCCCTCACTAATAACCCGGTTTGGACGAGAGCTGCATAACGGCGGTGTTCGAGAGACGAGATCTCTCCTGTCCTGCTTATCTCTTAATGACTGTCCTTCGCTGCTGCCCTGGAATGAACCCTTTCAAATAAATACTAACAGACAACATGGCAAATCACGGACTCGACTGAAAGCTCTTCACGATTTTAATGACTCTAATTGTTTTTATGTTTTTTTTTCTTCTCCCCCTGACTGCTTTTGGTGGCTTGCTGTTTTGTTGGTTATTGGTATAGTATTAAATGTTGCGTTTTGAGAATAATTAACGCCATTCTTGTTTTATTTCCAACTGTCTTCACTTACTGCTTTGGATTTCCACAGCGCAGCTCAACAGCCAGCTTTCAGTCTTATCTTGGGGTCGATGGGGCATTAATAAGAATGATGATGATGATAAGAAGAATGGTATAAATGTCTTTTATTATACAGTGCCCTCTGCTCATATTGGCACCCTTGGTAAATATGGGCAAAGAACGCTGTGAAAAATTGTCTTGGATGCCATACAAATGCAAACACAACACAGGTTTATCAATTAAAATAATCTTTAAGTATAGGTGTGCAACGATTACTGGCACCTTTGTGAATTCTTATGAGAGAAATGTATTCGAAGTATATTCTCATTGATGTATTCAATTTTTTTTTAGTACACCTGGGTGACTAGGAACAGGAAATTGTTCAAGCATGACTTCCTGTTTCACAGGGGTATGAATATGAGGTAACACACAGGCCAGATTCCCTCAGTCATTCATAACAGTGGGTAAGGATCAAGGAATATAGCTGTGATGTGCGGCAAAAGGTTGTTGAGCTTCACACAATGGGAATTGGCTAGAAGAAAATAGCACAAGCGTTGGAAATGCCCATTTCCACCATCAGGGCAATAATTAAGAAGTTCCAGTCGACTGGAAATGTTATGAATCGACCCAGAATTGGACGTGTGTCTATATCGTCTCAACGCACTGTGAAGAGGACGGTTCGAGTGGATAAAAATCTCCAAGGATCACAGCTGGAGAACTGCAGAAGTTAGTTGCGTCTTGGGGTCAGAACGTCTCCAAAACTACAATCTGAAGTCACCGACATCACCACAAGTTGTTTGGAAGGGTTTCAGGAAAAAAGCCTCTACTCTCATCCAAAAACAAACTCGAGCGTCTTCAGTGTGCAGACACTACTGGAACTTCAAATGGGATCGGGTTCTATGGCCAGATGAAACCAGAATAGAGCTTTTTGGTAATAAACACCAGAGGTGGTTTTGGTGCACACAGAGAGGTAGCCATGTGGAGAAGTACATCATGCCCACGGTTAAATATGGAGGTGGATCTTTAATGTTTTGGGCTGTTTTTCTGCCAGAGGACCTGGACATTTTGTTAGGATACATGGCATCATGGACTCTATCAAACATCAACAGATATTAAATGAGAACCTGACTGCCTCTGCCAGAAAGCTTCAAATGGGCCGTGGTTGGATCTTCCAGCAGGACAATGATCCAAAACATCAACAACATCAACACAAAAATGGTTTACTGACCACAAAATCAAGGTCCTGCCACGACCCTCCCAGTCCCCTGACCCGAACCCCATAGAAAACCTGTGGGGTGAACTGAAGAGGAGAGTCCACCAGCGTGGACCTCGAAATGTGAAGGATCTGGAGAGATTCTGTACGGAGGAACGCTCTCAGATCCCTCGCCATGTGTTATCCAACCTCATCAGGCATTATAGAAGACTCGGAGCTGTTATCTTGGCAAAGGGAGGTAGCACAAAGTATTGACTAAAAGGGTGCCATTAATTGTTGCACACATATTTAACAAAGATTTTTTTTAAAAATTGGACAATGTGGTTTGTTTGATATCCATGACAGAATTTTTTTTATTTTCTTTTTTTAAACAAAATATCAAAAGTTTAAACAATAAAGACAGATTTTCCCAGGCTTCTTTGCTCATATTTACCAAGGGTGCCAATATTAGTGGAGGGCACTGTACATTGTGCACAGGGTAACTGTAGGTCATTAAAAAAATTTTAATCACAAATATCCAAGAACACCACAAGTATTTCCAATTTTAAAAACGGCTCATCGTACAATACATCAGTTTAGAGTTGTATTTAATGTAACCTGAAACGGATTAGTTCCTGTTTACACTTGTTATAGCAGTGTCTCTTCTTCTTCTCTGGATCTTAATAAGACCAAAAAAAGCACAGCTTGTCACGTTACTGAGAAAAACTTCCCGTCGTGAAGATGTCCGAAAATCCTAGTCACAAAGCGCTGTCACTGGAGACTCCTTCTGCAAGCGTTAAATAAACATCTCTTTACAGATCGACGCTTAGACGTTTCTCAATAACCGCGTCCGCCCTACAAGTCCCTGCGAACGAGCCGTTACTATGGAAACGATAACGTATTCGCTATTAACTCTCGACCAATCAGAATCCAGAATGAAACCCTGCTTTGGTGCGAATATTTATTTTTTCCTCATTTAACTGAAAGTTCTTTCGTAGTCTGATGCGTCGTATCTTTCATAACGTGTAAATATGTATAGGTGAATAAACGGGCATCGTCGAGTGAAGTAGCTCGCCGTAAATTAGCGTTCGAATGAAGTTAATGCAAGATAGACACTTTTTCCGCTTGAAGCCTTTCTAATTTCTCGACGTGGCGTTCGGAAGGTCTGGAGAAAACCTGCAGTTGAATGGGGATACCCTGTGTACATGGTTAGCAAGGCTAAGAGGCTAGATGTTTTTGCCACAGTGTTGATCAGGAATTCGTTTATATTTGAAATGCGCCCGTGTGTGAACCGTGGTGTGCTAACGTGACCGTGTCGTCTGCAGGAGAGGACTACCAACACATCGAGTTCGGCGTGGATGAGGTGATGAGTTCGGAGCCTGTGGTGGTGAAAGACTCCTTGTACAAAGTGTCCAGCACTCTGAACCCTCAGGCTCCCGAGTTCATCCTGGGCTGCCAGCCGGCTCAGAAACCTCTTCCCACGGCCGCCCCGGTCTCCTGCGTCTCGCCTGGGGCCGATTTTAACTCTGTGGACTGCGCCGACTCCGAGCCCTCGGCCCTGGACGGCCAGCAGGCCTGCTCCGACGTGGATGGCGTCTCCAGCGGCCTGGGCCAGCGAGAGCGCAAGAAAAAGAAAAAACGACCTCCGGGATACTACAACTACCTGGAGGGTTGTGAGAGCGGCGGTGTGGCGGCGGACGGTGTGACCGGCACGGGGCTGGTGAACGGACACGGCCTCGGCACTCCGGCCCTGGGATCCGAGGACACTGGCACCGATCTGATCCCTTCCACACATTCTTCCACATCATCCACAGTTCCGCCTGGCCCTCCTACCAATCAGAGGACTTGTGATAGCCCTGATGAATCCTCTGTGGACTTGACGAGCGGAACCGCCTCTTTGTTGGACGGTAATGCTGCGGCTTCCTCGTCCTCCTCTTCCTCCTCCTCTTCCTCTTCTTCTTCTTCCTCCTCCTCTTCCTCTTCCTCCCAGAGTGGTGGCCATGCTGAAGGGGCCAGGACTGCAGAGCCGCACTCAGAACCCCCCGCTCTAGAGAGCCCTGAACTGCAGGGCAGTGACGGGAACGTCCCTTGCCCGACCTCCTCACCTTCTCCTCCGCCTTCTGCTGCTGTGCTCACCGCAGATCTTGCTACTACTGACGAGGACGGGCGCCAGGCTAACGGGACGCCGGAGCAGTCGCCTGCCACCAGACTCGACAATTCCGATCCTCAGGCAAGCGCTGCTCCGGTCCCGTCTCCCACGGACTCAGGGGTCCAAGCACCTTCGCTTTCTCCTCTCTCTCCTGCCACGGCGCCTGTCCCCAACACCCCCAAATCCTGGGCTAGTCTCTTCCACAACTCCAAGCCTTTGCCTGGAGGCCCTCAGGCGTACGTCGAGGTGAAGGCCACAGCTGTCGCAGTGCCTGCGACTCCCACTGCTGCCGCCGAGCAGCCCGAGAAACCATGCGACGTCCAGGAGGGCCCAGTTCCCGTCTCTGAAGACCCCATGGCACCGAAACTGGCAGGTACTGTATCTATAACGAAGCAGGGTGTAATCAAGAATTTCGAGATAGGGAAAAAAAAATGAAACTAACCTTTTAAAAAAAAAGAAAGAAAGAAAATTGAAACATCCAGCATTCATTTCAGTTAGCTCGGCTTACTCTGCCTTTCTTTATAACTCTCTTTAACTTAAGCATAGGACTAATACGGCACACACACACACGTGCGGTAATGTTTATACTGCCTTTGAGTGTTGCTATTGGTCAGTTAGTGATTAAATTCATGTCATATAGAAACACAAATATTGCTGAAAGGTATCGATGCTAAAAGGTAATGACTTAACCGCTGCACTGACTTTCTTTTTAACCGTCCAGGTTCCTGCAGGTATGTGTTTTAATCCTAAATGTGTTTAAGCCACTGAAGGTGGCCGTAACAGCCTACCGATAACAGCATACACAATACATCAGGTACACAATTTATATTTTTACATTTAAAGACATCATCATGGCAGTACAGTGGTTCCATCCTTATCTCAGTGTTCTCGGACGTCCCCAAAACGTGGCACTGGGTGATGGACCGGGAACCGGTGTCTCAACCAGGCCTCTGAATTCGCACCTCACACCTAGTGTTTCTTGGCGAGACTCCGGATCGACCATGATGAAGCCCTTGCTGCTGAAGATGGATAAATGAATATAAACTTCTTATAAACAGAGAGCGAAAGTGATGAGACTGTCGGCTATGATGAATGAATGAATTAGGAGAAGAATCGAAGCCAGTTCCACGGAGCTGCTGTGCTTAATAAACAGCACACGGGTTCTAAACTTATCACACGTTGAATTGTAATCAGGAAATCATTTAAGAAATCCCACTGCAGTGTGTGGTGTCGTCCACAAGGTGGCAGTAGAAACTCATTCTGCTCTCATTACAAGACTTCTAAGAGCCTAGTCATGTTTTTATTCAGTCATTTATTTATTTATTATTAGAATATGAAAAAATGGCATGCATACAGTTGTTCTTTTTCACCAAATACAATCTGGGATAAAATGAAAGACAGTGGTTTTGAAATAAACGCTGAGATCGGCACCAAAGGCCCATGTGGCGGAACCGTGACCCGCTTTTGCTGTGTACGAGGTCGAAGCGGCGGCGTCGCAGATCTGCGGCTCTCGGATGCGGTCCGATATTTACTCTATTGTCAGAGCGTGCCGTTTTCTTCTGCTGTTATCGCGAGTCCGAGCAAAACAAATTCCCCCAGAACAATGAGTCTGGTGGAAAACTTTTTTTTTTCCCCCCTCAAAATACTTCTCTCTTCGATGTCCTCCTATTTACAAGCCACACACTACTTTTTTTTTTTTTTTCCCCCTTGTTGGCTCATCATAAAAAAGTGCAGCGTGTAAATATTTTGTCCCTGTTTTCCCGTCTCGGCGGTCCGAAACCCTCGGTCCCTGTGCGCGCTGTGGGTTTTATTGTGATCGAACACATGTTGGCAGTATTTTTCTGACCTTTACGAGTGTTAAGGTCTGTGTCTCCTCCCCCCCAAAGTACAGTAATGGCTCTAAAAAGCATGCGCACTTAAACGTTAAAACAGTGATCTTTTCCATTCCCAAACATGAAGCTTGGACTAAAGCCAGGTTTTGCGTTTTAAAACAACTCTTAAGCCGCTATCCTGGTGTCTTGTGGTCTCGGTGTATCCCGCCTCTAGAGGCCGCTCTCGTACCGTATGACGACAGCGGACCCTTCTTAGTCGCTCACGCAGCGGTCGCAGCCGAGAAAAATTTAGCGGAGTGAATTTTTGGCGTTCCAGTAACCGGTTATCGGTACCGATTGATCAGCAACACCGTTCGACCTCCTGTCTTTATGATCGTCGTGTAACAACGTTCTTCTCCCTCAAATCGCTCATCACACCCCGCGGTGCACCACGTGCCGTCCGATCCTCTAGCACCGCTCGACTGGTCCCACCGTCTCTCGGGTTAACGGGAAGGCGTGCATCAAGACTCTTCTGTGTTCTGGCACCTCGCTGGTGGAATGAACTTCCCCTGGATGTCCGAACAGCTGAGTCGCTTCAAACCACGTCTAAAGACCTACATCTTCCTGAAGTACTTAAATTAGCACTTTTCATTTAAAAAAAAAAAAAAAAATCTAATTTCCGTATTATGTTCGTGTTAGGAAGTCAGTACCTGCGTGCTGTTTTCATTTGAAGATCGTTCAGAAACATTGTAACGGTGACGTGTCCTAGATCTGGCTGATTCATTTATATCGCGTTTTAGATGATTGTTTTCCGGCCTTGAAATTAGCCCCGCCCCCAGCCCGGACAGTTATCTCGCCTCTCTTTAGATACATTTGTCTCATGCGGCAAGTGGCTAGGGTGTGTTGGTGGAGGGGTTAACATTATCATTATCATTATCATTATTATTATTATCATTCCTTCTATACTTCGATGGGTCAGAGTTTTGCCATGTTACCATGGGAGCCGTGTCTCTATGGCGATCTCCCTTCCTAGGCGTGGCACAGCACAACACCGCCCTCCGTCTGTCTGCTCGAGCCTCGCGCGTGTCCGTCGTGTGCGGCAGGTAGACGGCGGCGGGACATTTTGTTTTTGTTTAAAAACGTTTGTTTTGTTTTTTTTCAGCTTGAAGCAGCAGTTAGTTTGAGGTTTTATTAGGGCCGCAGCTCACGATTGTCTTCATAATCCGCAGTGATGTCACAGACCCGACTAATCCATAATGACGTGTGCTGTGGAGTTGAAGTATTGATTCTATCGACGTTGTTGCATCGATAAACGTGTTTATGAGCGTTTATGGATCATGGGGTTGTTTTTATTAGTGTTACTCAGTCTTTATATTTCCGCAGTGAGTTTTTACAACGTTTCTAAACGGGAAACTTTCCAAATTCACCTGTTTATTCACTATTTTATTTATATATATATATATATAACACTCTTTCTCTAACACGATTGGTTCCTGTTCAATTTGTTTTCAACCAAAAAAAACCCCCATTTGTCTGATTTTGCTTAATTGGCGATTTCATTCAGTTATGATGTAACTTTGCATTAAGGTTTTCTTAAAAAAAAACAACAAACAAACAAATAAGCAACTTCATTAGTTGACGTTTAAGTTTAGCTGTAATAAACCGTCAGTGATGGTTTTTCAGTGGAACAGAAACTTGCGTTGATGCTTCACATTTTGGTTTCAATCCATTTCATTAATTTAACATAAAACATCCCATAATAAACATTTTTTTTTTTAAATGTGTAATAGTTTTTATACTTTTGTTGTTGTTAAACAGCCTCTTTAACCTATTCATTACTGTCCTTGTACAAGTAGAAACGAAATGTAAAGTTACTCCAACGCGATCAGGAAGGATTACTAGTATTATTATTCGTAAAGTTTCAGTTTGTTTCATTTCTCGTCAGAACTTATCGACAATGTGAAACTGATCCACAAGCCCGTGTCTCTGCAACCCAGAGGACTGATCAACAAGGGGAACTGGTGCTACATCAACGCCGTATCCTTTCAGACCGCTGACCGCGCGTCTGCGCGCTCGCCGAGTTGCTCTGCCGGTTCTCCTCCTGCCGTGTTGTTCTCACTGTCCCGTTGTCCTTGACCGTAAGCACCAGACCCTGCAGGCGCTGATCGCGTGCCCGCCCATGTACCACCTGATGAAGTCGATTCCCATCTTCAGCGACACGCAAAGACCCTGCACCTCCACGCCCATGATGGACAACTTGTGAGTTGTGGTTTCCGCTCGCGTTCGGCTCGGCCGCCGGGTTCATCCGAGAGGTTTCCGAACGAAGGGCGTTTGGTGTCCTCCAGACGCGTGTATAGTTATAGACACGCGAGGGGACGTGTTTTGATTTTCTTTCTTAACGACACGTTTAGTGTTAACGTTTCATCTCCAGACAGGAAAAGACGAGAAAAAGAAAATCCTAAGTTAGAATTTCACAGCTTTCGCAGAGTAACACGTTAAGTCCCGTGTTCCGGGTTGGATCTGGGTTAGTGATGGGAAACGGATACGATTCCACAGAGATGAAGTTTCTGTTCTTTCCCCTTTAATACATGTTTGTGTTAACTGTGAACGTCGTGTGCTGCAGTGTTCGGCTCGTCAACGAGTTCAGCAACATGCCCGTTCCCTCGAAGGCCAAACAGCAAGGTGAGTCTCTCTCTCTCTCTCTCTCTCTCTCTCTCTCTCTCTCTCTCTCTCTCTTACTCATTCACCTTCACTGACTCACTCTCTCACACACTCACGCTGTCTCTCTCTCTCACTCGCGCACACATACACGGGTCGCCCTGATCGACGCAATCTTTTGTGGTTGTTTTTTTTTTTTTTTTTCCGCACGAGTGAATAATTTGTTTGTTCTGTGCAGCTGCAGGAGAGAAGGTGATCAAAGATATCAGACCAGGTGTTCCCTTCGAGCCTACGTATATCTACAAACTCCTCATGCTGATTAAATGCAGCCTCTCGGAGAAGGTAAGGGGTTCGTTCACTGGCACGCGGTCAGTTTGTGGTTGTAACTAGAACAAAAACAGCTTGTTCAGTGAGAGAGTTGTGACCGCTTTCTTCTGTTGGCGAACCGCGAGCGCTTCGTGTAATGCCATGTAGAGTTGTCGAGTCAGCGGTTAACAGCGCGTTCACCGCGTGTCGTTTTTCCGCCAGGGTCGTCAGGAGGACGCCGAGGAGTATCTGGGCTTCACGCTGAACGGACTGCACGAGGAGATGCTGGCACTCAAGAAGCTCATCTCTCCACCGGACGAGAGTGTGTTCACGTCTCCTGTTCTTTAAATTCGCTGCACGGTCACGTCAGTTTGTTTATTCGTAACAGGTCTCTTACTTTTTAGTAAGGTTTATGTTTCGGTAAAGTAATATAGACTCAAGACCGGGGATTAGAAGCGTTAAATGCATCGGATGTTTTCATTGAACGCAAAACGGAAGACAAACGAGCAGTATCGCTGGAACGTTTTTCTAGAGGAAAAAACGCTATTTTAGGAAGTTTAGCCCGTTCAGAGCGCCTGGCTTCCTGTACGCCGGGCTGAAGACGCTCCGATGGCTGTTAAACAGCGTGGTGTGGAACGCTGGAGCAGGAACGTATAAACATATCGGGTTCTGTCCTGAACCAAAACGGGAAAATAAAGCTTTTCTAATTCGTTCTCAAGGCAGTTGTGAATCGGGCGTGTTTAGACGTTGCGTTAGTCTCCGCCTCCATACTGAGAATTTTTAAAAAAAATCTAGAATAGAAAGCAATGTGGAATATGATTCAGATTTTTATTTATTATTTATTCATGAATGAAAGGGAAAGAATAAAATGAGCAAATTCTGGCTTAAGGCTTTTGGGCCCAATGATGATAGTTTGGTGAGATGACACGTAAATAAATAGTATTTGTTTGTTTATTTCATTATTTGGTTAAGGAATGTGTAGCTTTTTTTTTCCACAAGACACACTTTGGTCTTTTAGCTTTTGGACTATATATTAAAAAAAACGTTGATAATTTAGTCAGCAGGAAAACCAGTACTGTCGTCGTCCGTCTGTCTGTGGCCGTGGAACATCCAGGTATTCCCGAGACACGCTTTTAGACTCAAAGATTTTGTAATAAAAATTGGATGAGGAACATGTGACTCTTTCCAAGACATGAGACACCCTTTGGCTTAGAGCTCTTGGACACAAAATGGATAGTTTGGCCAAAAATTATTATTATTTCTAAAAAAATAAATAAATAAAATAAATTCCAAGCTGAGATGGACTGTGTATCTATTCCTAAGACACAGTTTGTCCTAAAGTGCGTGGATGTCAAATTTTGGGAAAGGGGGAGTCAACATTCAGCGTTTAGCCCAAATGTCATCCATCATCCAAAACGTGTTTTTTACACTAACATTCGTTTATCGCCACGGCTACGAGACTAATGTAGCTACCAGGTACAGAAAGCTTGCAACCTCCTCTTTAGAATCCTTGTGTCAAAACCATCCGAGGTTCTCGTGACGCTAAACTTGAAGACTTCACACACCTGTTATTTAATTTAAAAAAATTTTTTTTTTTTTATGTCTCACTCGGATAAACCGTTCTTTTAGCCGCGAGTTAATTAGCTTGTTTGCGTGCAGAAGCGTCCACACCGAACGGGCCGGGTTCCCACGTGGGCGCCGAGGAACCCACGAACAAGGGGGAGGACGAGGAAGAGGAGGGCAGCGAGGACGAGTGGGAGCAGGTTGGACCCAGGAACAAAACCTCCATCACCCGGCAAGCAGATTTCATCCGCACCCCCATCACCGACATATTCGGAGGACACATCAGGTAGGAAATGATCACGACTTTAGATTTCGGTCACTGTTTAATTAGGATGCCCCCCCCCCCCCCCCCCCAATGACTTTAATATGTTTTGGCCCAATCAAAGGGGCTTAATTTGAATGTTTCTTTTTATGATGTAACAATTTGACAAAAATGAACACCATGATGTATGTCGAAAGGGAAGTTTTCGGCAGTCCCCGAGCAAATCGTGCACCGCCGTTACGTTACCGTATGTAGGAAGCCATTTTGGATCGCACACAACACTGAATTATTTTCACATGAAGACCCGTGTAGAAACATGACCCCACACTCCCGTCTGTTCAGTACCGATGACTAGACCTGATCTATCGATTGCGTAAGAGCACAGGATAGCGTCGTGTTAGCACTCGTTCATCCGTCTTCCGTTAACTGCTGTATCCTGTTTACCACGCTTCCGCCGTCTCGTCCGTCCTGAGGGTTTTCCTCTCTCTTTCTATACGTTGGCGATATTAGCACCCGCAGTGTTTCCTGTCTGACTAAAGACAACTGTTTGGTGGAAGTCTTGTCCAAACCGTGGAAAATCTGAAGTTTCGCGCATCGCGACGCGTCCAATAGTCGGATTTCTTTCCTCTTCCAGCGCAAAAGTCGACGGTGCGTCGTGGGCTTTCTGCTCTTTTCCATGAGCGTATTTTTCCCCCCGTGTCACGTTTGGCACGGGTTAAAGCCGAGCTCCTCTTCGTGTTGGTTCTGCTCAGTGTTTAATGGGACACGCGAGTGTGTGTGTGTGTGTAGTAGATCTGACCCTCTGTGCACAGCGTAGCTGCTTCTCCAGCTGTGCTTATGAAAAGCAAAACCCGTCCGAGCCAAAAGACTTACACGAACCCAGTCTCGCACAGTGTGTGAGGTTACAGCTTGGCATCGTTCATGACTACATTTGGAGACGAATTTGCCCGAGGTGGTGATGTTTGGGTAACCGGGTTATGAACTGAATTCATTATAAAAGAGGATTGCCTTTAAAGCCTTTGGAAGTCTTAACCAATGCCTAATTTTCATATTCCTGGAAAAAATAGCCCCCCCCCCCCCTTTTTTTTTTTTCTTTCTTTTCTGAAGCCATTTATTTATTTATTTATTTATTTATTTATTTTAGATTTAACTTGGTTTGAGCTCTCCAGAGAGACGTTTTTTGAGCATTTGCAGAAATCAGGGGACGTGTGCGTGTTTCATATTTTAAGAGAAATGTTTTTTAGGGTTGTATATAAGAGAAGCTTTTAGTCTTTCACACGGTCCTGCATGAAATACAGCCCAATTTTTAGTTTTGTTTTGTTTTATTTTTAAGGTTCTCACTACAGAATTTCAGGTGCCAATATTTCTGTACTGGTACACTGCTATAGCTGGTACAACTCCATGCTAGTGAACATCACAAGACCTTTTTTTGGAAATGTCGCACCACTGATTTCATAACTCGCTCCTCGATCGGTAATTTCCTTGATTACGCGGCCCGTCCAGGATTTTACGAGCTCAAATTTACGCAAGATCGAGGAAACTCCGCGATTTTGATTCGTTGCGGATTCGGTCCAAGACAAGTTCAGCCAGAGCCCTCTTCGAACACGAGTAAAGCTAAAAAAGGTCTCATTTACCGGCATCAGTGCGAAAGACTTTCGCGCAAATCAAGTAGTTTTCCGCCAGTTTTGGGAAGAAGCCTGAGCAGAATCGCGTTTTTGGCCGCGGCGATCACAAAAAAGCAAGACTTTTTGCGAAATCCTGCAATGTGAACGATTTTGCTGGCGTCTTGTGAAGGTAATGATTCTGCAGAATCGTAGAAAGCTGTTGTCATGGCACCCTTTATAAAACACAAGATTAGGCTACTTATGTGAACTGATATGATATAATATTTCACCAAAGCGTCAAGCTCATTGTTTACCTCCAACAAATAAAGTTTAAAGGTGAGTCAGCAAAGATGCATTTATTTTCCTTCCAATATTAAGGTCTCCATTCCCTCGTACGCTTGCAAAGCTCTGCCCTCATGATTTACGCCGTCCCGTATAGTAGCGTTGTCTCTAAAATGGCTGACGGGGAGGCCCGTCCAAACACAAACCAGCATTCCGGACCGAAACGCAGGTTTCCAAACGGGCTTAAAGCTATTTCACCTTTTTAAAACCGAGTAAAGAAGATGATAATAATAATAATAATAATAATAATAATAATAATAATACTTCACAAACACGCATCACACCAGTCCTGGCTAGGATCAGCTCGCTATTGAAACCCCCGAGCATGAAGGCATCCTGATACTAGAATGAGCGTCCTGGATGTTGACCGAATGCCGAGTTGTATAAATGACCATCGCTGACACTTTTTTTTCCTCTCTCTTTCTCCCTGTGAAAAAGGCTTTTAAATCTAAAGGACAGGGAATCTGTTTTTCCTCCCGTCATAGCAGAGCGCTGTTGAAGCAACCCAGCGGCGGCTCACGAATAAAGAAACGCGTCGCTCATGCAAACACGAAGCAGCTGTCGTGCACAGTTAATGTGTGTTCTTGTGTTTGTCTACATGGTGTGTGTGTGTGTGTGTGTGTGTGTGTGTGTAGATCGGTGGTGTACCAGCAGAGCTCGAAAGAGTCGGCTACGCTCCAGCCGTTCTTCACCCTGCAGCTGGACATCCAGTCTGAGAAGATCCGCACGGTTCAGGAGGCGCTGGAGACCATGGTGGCTCGCGAGTCTGTCCAGGGCTACACCACTAAAACCAAGCAGGAGGTGCGTTTCCACAGCTCTCTTCGACTCTCAAATCTGATTGGTCAAAAGGCGTCGATTTTGAAAAGCCGTCGAATCGCAGCTCATTCCCAAGCGACGTGTACGGCGGATTAATAAAGAGATTTTTTTTTTTTTTTTTTAAATTTGCGTGATTTATCGATACGTTTTCAATAAGGAGCTTCCCGTTTACGGAAGGAGTCTCCAGTGTACAGAGGTACGGCTGAAACGCTACGTTTTCCGACATCTTCGGGACAGAAGAGTTTACGTTCAGCGATTTCTCTGTGACACGGGTGGTTTATTGCTGCTTATAATGTAACGTGGCATAAGTAAGAACTTGTTTCGTGGACCTTCCACAGCATTAAATGTAACTAGAATCGGATAAAAAGGTATGCCTCGTTCTTTAATTAAAACTATTATCATCATCCTGCTGTATTAGTACGAATAAATCACTTCAGGACGTGCCGTTATTGGAAATAATCAACGCCAGGGCGATGGCCGCAGCTCCGCTTCATAGCTCCGCCCTGTCGTTGAGGATCTTCCTGAGATAGTAGTACGTTAAGCAGCGGTTAACTGACGTCAGATATCAGTTTTCATTGACTTGTGTGCGTTAAATCACAAAGAACACCTGTAAATAATTGTTACAGTCGTGATTTCCATACAAGGTAAACGAAGCATGATTAGCGATCGCTATTGTGCGGTCCTGGCGTTAGCGACGTTATATTGTTCAGTTTTTAAAAAAAAAAAATCCGTTATGAGATCCCTTGCATGGTCCAGCGTTTCCACTTTCAGGCCAGATTCGGAGTAAACATGTTACGCACAAAAACACGGCGTGTTTAGTTTGGCCGCAGCGGTCAGTGTGTGATGGATCACCTATCCTCAAACCTCCAAAAACACACCACTGTTGTGTACATGCGGTCTGCACGGCCTCGTTTGTAATTTTATGGACTCTCGGTCGGTTCCTGTTTGAGCACTTTAGACCCCAAACAAAAAAAAAAAAAACCACGATGCTCCGCAAACACATTAACCGCTGTCTGTTAAACGTCTCGAATGCTGGTGAGGAGGAACATCTGTTGCACATGTGTGCTTCTCGTCAGTCAGCGGTCTTTGTGTTCCTGCCGTTTTCTTGGGACACGGTTTGTGGGTGTGTGACTAAAAGCAAAGTGTTGCTGAGAGTTTGTTCAGTCCTGTTTATCAGCACTGTGTGTACCCGAGAAAGGACGGGTTTGGGGGAATGGGACTCGTTCCGTTGTCTCGTCTCTCACACACACTGTTCTTCTCTCGTTGTGTTTTGTCCTGGCCTCAGATCGAGATCAGCCGAAGAGTGACTCTGGAGGAACTTCCTCCTGTGCTCGTGCTCCACCTCAAGAGGTTTGTCTTTGAGAAGACCGGCGGCTGTCAGAAACTGGTCAAGAACATCGATTACCCCGTGGACCTGGAGATTAGCAAAGGTGCGCCTGTTTAGATGTCATTCAGTTGAGTGACGGGGTTATTGCTGCACAGGTTTTAGAAACGAATCTCTCTTAGACGAATTGAGTTCTCGTTAATCACAAAGAGCCTCGTTATTCGATATTAATATTCTGTATTGTTATATTTAGTGTGCGTGTATTTATATTATACTGCCAATGATTTTTACAGTTAAATGGACCATTTAATATTTTATCATAAACCTCAGTGTTTCAGATGATGTCAATTTTTTCCAAACAGGCCCATCCATCCAAACAGCCCATCCATCCATCCATCCATCCATCCAAACAGCCCATCCATCCATCCATCCATCCAAACAGCCCATCCATCCATCCATCCATCCAAACAGCCCATCCATCCATCCACCCAAACAGCCCATCCATCCATCCATCCAAACAGCCCATCCATCCATCCATCCACCCAAACAGCCCATCCATCCATCCATCCACCCAAACAGCCCATCCATCCATCCATCCACCCAAACAGCCCGCCCATCCATCCAAACAGCCCGTCCATCCATCCATCCAAACAAGCCATCCAAACAGTCCATCCATCCATCCAAACAGTCCGCCCATCCATCCATCCAAACAAGCCATCCATCCATCTATCCATCCATCCAAACAGTCCGCCCATCCATCCATCCAAACAAGCCATCCATCCATCTATCCATCTATCCAAACAGTCTGCCCATCCATCCATCCAAACAAGCCATCCATCCATCCATCCATCCATCCAAACAAGCCATCCATCTATCCAAACAGCCCATCCATCCATCCAAACAAGCCATCCATCCATCTATCCATCTATCCAAACAGTCTGCCCATCCATCTATCCAAACAGCCCATCCATCCATCCATCCATCCAAACAAGCCCTCCATTCATCCATCCAAACAGTCCGCCCACCCACCCAAACAGTCCGCCCATCCATCCATCCACCCACCCACCCAAACAGTCCGCCCTCCCATCCGTCCATCCAAACAGTCCGAACAAGCCCGCCCATCCACCAATCCATCTAGCCATCAAACCAACTAAGCTTGTCCATCAGTCCCACCAAGCCAATCCATCCATCAAATCATAATCTAGCCAACCAAGCTCGCCCATCCATCCATCCAAACAAGTCACCTCATCCATGCAAGCCTGCTCACCCATCCATCCAACCAAGCCTCTCCAAAATAGTGAAAATGAATCCCAAATTACTTCTTAACTAACAAAAATGCTCACTACTAGGATACAGCATAATGGTGCAAAAGTCAGTCACACAGGATGACCATCCCAACCGAAATGATTATTTATCATTGGTCGATTAGGTAACGGATTCCACACACACTGTTTTGTCAAAAGGGGAGAAGTCATTAAAACCCCAGCGAGAACGAGTATGTTTGATTGCGTCCCAGCCGTCTGACAAGTTATTGATCCAGGCCTCATCACACAACCTCTCTCAGGTTCACACCTCATCAGTCTTTAACACACCCGTAAACGCTGTGATGACTCACCCTACAGATCCTAAACCTTTATAGCCAACAGGTCACTTCTCGACACTCTCCAAAACCCCATCATTCTTAGAGTTTGGAATAAAGCTCTGGAACTGGTTTGGTGCAGTCCTGGTTTTTTTTCGTTGGCTTTAAATCTCCAGCGGAGTATAGCACGTACGAAGATGAACAACAATAATAGAGAAAGAGAGTAGCGTGAGGCATTCTGTGGGGGAAAAGCAACAAAATATTGCTTACAGCCCGGTTAATAATGCATCATCATCTGGTTAGAGAAGCGAAAACATTTCCCTTCCTTGGACACACTTTAAGGCTTAGTTAAAAGGCAATCTGGAGTCAATCTGACTAGAACGTTCCTTCCCTTTCTTCTGTAACGGCGAGTGTGTCAAGCAGCTGATGTTTACAGCTAGCATGTTTTATGTAATACGAATCCTCTTCTCTGTGCAGATCTCCTCTCACCGGGCGTGCGGAGCAAAACTATGAAAGGCCAAAGAACCTACAGGCTCTTTGCAGGTACGTATGCACATCCACCTCGTTACCACGTACCGCGTCACAACGCGTGAATCACGTACGGGATAATAAAGTAGAGCTTGTCCTTTTTGGAGCGAACCAAAAAAAAAAAAAAGCCGAGTCATCGCCGATGGCCGTGTGTTTGAGGCAGCCCTGGATTCAGGGTAATGAGATGAATATGGAAAAGTTCTGTCACACGTACGTTGGCGTGAGCAGCTGCTTGTGGTGAGGAGCGCTTCAGGTCTTAATAAAGTAACACGGTCGCAGTTCCAGCTAAAATAGCATTCGTCAGGTCTATCACAGGACCGCAGTCTGGATACGGACCCGGACGGTATCGCACCGGACCGACCCGAGTACTTGAGTAAATAGCGTAGAAGTCAGAGACGATCAGAATACAGGAAATCAAACTGCCCGTGGTTGAACATGGACTGTCATGGCTTCTGTCTCACGTTCTCCGTTTCAGTTTATAGACTCGTGTGTGTGTGTGTGTGTGTGTGTGTGTGTGTGTGTGTGTGTGTGTGTGTGTGTGTGTATATTTGTCAATCATTTAGCTGAAAGCAACCAGCTCATCCACCAGAGAGCTAGAGGTCCGAACGCCATCGATAGATAAGCGTGCGGTTGTTCTCGGCGTCGACAGACATCAGTAGTCGCAGAAATGGTTTTTATTTTGGTACAAGGGGTCAGATATGAACCAAAAAAAAGGCCATGTTTATAAACACGCTGCTCATGCGGTTCATTTTTGCTCTATGCTGAGTCATGGTGGTTTAACGAGCGAGCCGTATTGGTCATACCTAAGCGTTAAACGTATCCGTGGTCGTCGTTCCGTCACGCGTGTCTCGTATCCGGATCTTCGTAAGCGAGGAGTTCTGTGTAACTGGACCGGTGCTCTAGAAGCTTCCTTACTTCTGTAGGTTCTAACAAGACCTCGAGTGCTGAGACGCTCTGTTTATTTAAATCTCATCCTGAGCACTTGTTTGTGTACATGTTTATCAGCTCCGTTTACACAGGACTCTTCAGGACTCGGACTCCGTTTACGTGCACGTGAGAAGTGCGGTTTTGTGTGAGCCATAAACGAGAACCATCGAGTGTCCGGTTCGGGGTGTAACGTTAGTTTGGGATAAGTTTTTGTTCGAGTTATGTTTGTAATTTTAGCGCACACGAACACTACAAAACCTCTCGACAAAATGTGACCCTGACAAAATATGAATTTACCCTGACAAAATATGAATACGCGTACATGGGCAAATTCGGAAACGCCCCCTCGTGCTGTTTAGCCAGCTGCTAACGGGCCAGTAAAGCATCTTTTATGTTTTTGTCACACGAGTGTCCGAGATGCTAGATTTACGTGGTTGTTTTCCTCAGTGTTTTATTTAACGACGTATAACGTTACCATGGCAACGGCTGATTTGTTCATCGCTATCGTGGGCCAGGTTAATCAGCTCGCTTGATACACGGGTTCTCCGAACTAAAAGCTTTCGATTAGCACACTTTTTTTTTTTTTTTTTTTTTTTTTTTTAATGTCTAATTTTAAACATGTTTGGTTCAAAGCCGTTGAGTTTAATTAGTGACATCACAAGCTGAGCTTATGCGAAGCCCCGCCCATGAATCAGCCTTCTGTAATATGAATGAAGTACTGAGGGGGAAAAAATGAGTTTTGTGCTGCGTTAACAAATTCGATCCAAGAGGATTTAAACATCACTGAGGTTGGGGAATACAAAGTCTAGCGTTGTGTGTGTGTGTGTGTGTGTGAAGGTTTTTGATTCAGATTAAACCGTCAGACGGATTATTAATGGATTATTAGTCTGTATATAAAGCGTGCTACCCTTCATACCATCTGTCTCTTTTTTCTCGCTCTCTTGTTCCAGTGGCTCGTTGTGTTTCCTGCACAGCTCGCCGATCTCTTTGAAAACAAACACACACACACACGCGCGCGCGCGCTTCCCTCGGGGGCCGCTATTAATCTTTCCCCGGCCCAGGAGCGAATTACCTCCACTCCGTTTATTTTCCTTTCGAGAGAGAGGAGGGGGGGGGGAAAACTTGTCAGAAACTCGCTTTTTCTGTAACCCTTAGCGGAGGCTTGCTCTACCAGCGCTGTAAATTTCCCCAGAAACCTGACTTTTCTGCTCTTTGGTAAGATCTCCTGCTCTCGTGCAAACATCTGTATTTATTTTGGTAGCTGATGTTCTCCGTAGTGACGATATTCTCGCTGTCGGCAACAGGAACGCGGGGAATTTCTTTAGTCATGTTTGCTTCTCGTAAACGTCGCTTCACGCTTCACGCCTCGTCTTTGTCCCGGGTTCGTGTCACATGTTTGTTGTTCCCGGAAGGAGTTTAAAAGTACACTGTGTTTACTCCGATCTGGCCGTGTCGTGAATTTTCTGTTTTGTTGGGTTTCGTTTAAGTGTGTGTGTGTGAGAGAGAGATGCATTGATGTAGATTATTAAACCCTGCCGATGCGCTCGAGGCTCGTTCACACCGTCTGTGTCGAGTCCGAATCGAAGACAAATCCGGTCTTTTGATTCATACAGAAGTGAGAGGTTTGAGACTCGGCTGCAGATCGGTTCGGTCAGGTGACGCGTGTCGTCCCGTGGGGGGACGTGAATCGAAAGCAAGACCTGTCTGTCTGTCTGTCTCACTCAGCTTATCTCATTAGTGCTGTTTTCTTTCTTTCTTTTCGTCATCTTTTTCTCTCTCATGCCATCCTTCCTTCTCCCATTCTTTAATTTGTACTCTCTCTCTCTCTCTCTCTCTCTCTCTCTCTGCCGCCATTTCTTCTTTCTTTCCGTTTCTCCCATGTTTTCATTTGTAGTCTTTCTTTCTTTGCATTTCTCCTACCATTTCTTCGTTTTTAGTTTCTTTCACACGTCTTTCTTTTTCCGTTTGACGTGTTTACTTGTAGTCCATTTCTCCCACTTTTTCTTCACGTGTAGTGGTTTGCTTTCTTTTCTTTCTTTCTTCCATTTCCAGTTCTTCTTTTATTAGATTCATTCCTTTTTTTCTTTGTTACATTCACTTTTTGCTCACTTTTTTTCTTCTTCTTTTTTTTTTTTTTTAAATTTGTAGTCTTTCTCCCACTTTTTCATGTGTAGTTGTTTTTTTTCTTTCCTTTCTTCCCTCCCCTTCACTTTTTCTCCCGTTTTCTTTTGTATATTCATTCATTCTTTCTTTCGATGTTTCTCTTGTTCTTTTTTTTTCTTTCTCCAAATTTATTGTGTAGTCTTCGGTTTTCTTTTTTCCCTTCTTTCATTCTCTTCTTTCCGTTTCTCCCAGTCTCTTCTTTTGGAGGTTTTCATTCTTTCTTTTCAACACCCCCCTCTCTCTCTCTTTCTCTCTCTCTCTCTCTCTCTCTCTCTCTCTCTCTCTATATATATATATATATATATATATATATATAAATAAATAAAATTGCAGGAAACAATTCAAAGTGCTCCTGGTTTTTCGGCCGTCTGATTGGCCACTGATTAACCAGAGATCTGAAATAAACCAATCGGGTGTAGCTTCTAAATGGGTTCATTTGAGAACACACACACAATGACGACAAGCTTCGTGTAGACAGATGTATAACTCCGGTCTGAGCTGTACGTCCTGTTCATAACTGTTTGTGACCTTCCCCACAGTCGTCTATCACCACGGGAACAGCGCCACGGGCGGCCATTACACTACGGACGTCTTCCACATCGGGCTGAACGGCTGGCTGCGCATCGACGACCAGGTGGTGAAGGTCATCAACCAGTACCACGTGGTGAAGCAGACTGCAGAGCGCACCGCTTACCTGCTTTACTACCGCCGTGTCGACCTGCTGTAGAAACACACACACACACACACACACACACCCCCACACACACACACAGAGCGCTCATACATACGCACACACTTTCTAACACAACACATACTCACACACCTCAACAGGAACACTGCCCAACTTCTTCGCATGTGAGTTTCCTCCTTCATCATCCCTCGCTTTTACACACACACACACACACACACACACACACACACACACACACACACAGCCGGCTTTTCCACATTTTTGTCATCATTTCGGAGGAAGAGGGGAAAATTCTGGTATCAAATCTGGTATCTAAAGACTTCCATGAGGTGGCGCTCCCTCCCACGCGTGTGGAGACGTTTAGAGATGGACATTGCGGAGTGAAGGACACGACGGACCGAGACGCTTTAATCCCCACGGCCTCGTTCGAGACGGAACCCGAGGGACTGCGCGATATTATATATATCTATTTTTTTTCTTTGTTTAATCTACTTTTTTTTTTTTTTTAATGGCATAGTCCGAGAGCAAACAATTGAAGTGTTTTGCCTTTTCTCGAAGGGGTTCGACGGATGTTCTGCCGGATGAAATCGTCGACTTTTTTTGATGCCCCGCACCAGCAAACTTTAAAACCGCGTCGAAGGCGCAGAACACGAGTTTCCTTCCGAATCCCAACGACGCAAGACGCTCTGGTCTGGTCTGGTCTACCGCTGCCACCTCTTTTTCTCCTCCTCCTCTACTCTCTCGTCTGTTCTTCACGATCTCGACACTCAGGCCTAGCTGAGGGGAAACAAAAACACTGGAGCCATCGGATTATACGGAGACGTCGGACTCGGGAGCGGGGGAGCTGTGGAGCTGCAGCGGGAGACATGAAATAAATCGAAATGCTTTTTTTTTTTTTTCTTTTTTTTTGGCTTTGCGAGAACCTTGGGTGTGGTTTCTGGGTGTAGATTTAGACTGATTTAACAATTTTAACGCGCTTTAGGACATAATGTTGATTTACAAGGATAAGAAGCTATTGTGCACGTAAAACCCTTTTGAAATTTGATCAATAAAAGTGAAAGATCGAAACGCGCGGCCGAATATATGCACATTTTTCACCGAGAGATCGGACGCCTGGGGAAAGTGCGCGCGATGGTGAACGATGTTACATATTTTTTTTGTTTGTTTGTTTGTGTCCCCCCCCCCCCCCTTTTCTCCACCATCGACCCATGTTTCGGTCCTGTTTTGGTTTTTAATCGTACAACATTTAAGGGGTGTGTCCAGGGGGCGTGTCTCACTTTGGCTCAGCCAGTCCTGGGCCTTTATTTAGAGGAGGACGCTGCCGTTACTCCACGTCCCTGCGTTCGGCAGCCTCGGCCTCTTGGTGTACTGTATGCTTTTTGGCGACGGTTTTCGATATCAGAGTCGTGTGATCTTTTCAGTGAACAGCTGGGAATCCTGCATGGCTATACGAGCTAATAAACCCCTAACACACACACACACACACACACACACACACAATCATGTTCGCTTTTGTTTCATCGACCATTCATCAAGCTTATACACTGATTGATTTGTATTAATTTTTTTTAAACAATCCCCCCCCGTTATCCCTTAATTTAGTTTTGATTTTTTTTTTGTTTTTATTTGATTTTTCATCTGAATTGATTTCAATTGAAAAAGAAATTTGACCCGACATTAAGCACAATAACCAATAAAGTTGTACAAGTTCTACAGTGGATCATATACGTTTTATTATTATTTTTTTTTTAACAATAACACAAACGGGAGCTGCACACCAGGACAGAAAAGAAATGTAAGATTGTTTGTTTGTTTGTTTGTTTTTGTTTGTTTGTTTCCTCTTTCCAAATGTTTTGGCTTTTGAAATGATCTCATACGTTTATAAGTGTGTATAAATGTCACAACTCTTCTGCCAGCTGATGCAAAAAAAAAAAAAAAACAAAAGAAAAAAATCTTTAATGCTATCTAAGTAATCGCTGTTAGCTGAGATTCTGGTGAATTTACACGCCAGCTTTTCTGGAAGTTTCTGAGCCTCTGCGAGAATACCCAACATCGCCATACGTTTGAACAGAAGTATAAATCCGTGCTAATCAGGGGTGGGCAAATCCTGAGTTCTCCTTCTTTACTATTGGTTGCCTGGACGCCTTATGATGAAGATACTATTTAGCCTGATATGTAGTGAAGTAGTACGCTAGCTGTGCGAGTTAATATAGTCTAAGAGCGAAACGGAAATATGATTTCACGATGCCGTGTTTTTGACCCGACGGACGACGTTTTGTCCGCACCGTCCACGTGTAAAATCTGTTCTCCGAGTCTGCCTAGCGTCTTTCAGTTTCTGCTAGGGCTGGGCGATATGACCCAAATATCACATCACATCACGATACGTGAAGACATTCCTACAATACAAGACGAGCATCACGAGATAGAATTTAGCTACCGAACTGTCGGCAAAACGGTAATAAAATAAACAAATAGTACTTTTTTTTTTAAAAATAGGCGCAGCGGTATCCGTTCAGTATGGTTCAATTTGTGATTATTGAAAATAAATAAATAAATCGCCATACCAATGATGTCTCAGAAAAGCGTATGGAGATATCGCCAGGTCTAGTCTCTACCGATGTGTTTACCACCGAGGCGACTGCGTGTAGCGAGGTTTCGTCAGTCTTTCTTTAAAAAAAAAAAACCCAAAACAAATCAATAAATAAAGTGTTCATTCGTTTGACTCGATATAAATAACCAGTCCGGTTTGAATTAAAGCGCACGCTTGTATCACGTTACTGTCGGTTAAATTTACGCTTTGTTTATACACAAAGCCCCGAAAATCCACCGCGGTAATTCTTCACGATCGACGCCGTGGATCGTTGCAGCGCTGACGGTCCCACAGAGGGCTGGGCGATGTGACGCTGCTATCACATCAGCGTACTCCAGGACGTTTCTGTGGTGCGCGATGTGCATCACGATGTGTAATTTAGCTAACAAAACGGTAATACGATGAACTAAAAAACGTTCAACTGAGTGACGATACTTTTCCTTAACTCCTACAAAGACAGAAATATTTTTTTCCGTCAAATCGACGGCATCCGTTCAGCACCGTTTCATTTGTGCATAACTATACCAAAGGTATTTCAGAAAAGTATCGCTCAGTCATTTATCACGATGTCGATATATCGCCCAGCCCTTCTTCCACATACCTGCGTGGTCCTGATTTTGGGGAAGAAAAACAAATCCAGACGTTCTTCAACCAGCTCGCTCTTTGACCCGTGTGTGTGTGTGTGCACGCGTGCGAGTGTGTGTGTGTGTAGTGCAGCGCAGCAGGTGGTGGGATTCAGATGGTGCGAGTATAACGATCCTCGCGCATGTATGTAAACATGGCTACATATCAAATGGAAAACGTTATTTATTTTTTTATTTTGCGAAAGCCAGAATCGCTCAAACTCCGCCCCCTGCTGGTGATTTGTCCATCCCTGAGCCAAACACAGCGTCTCACAACTGTGAGAGTTTTCTCCATCTCGTATGCTTGAACATCTTCGTCATCTCTCACGATCACCACTAAAGCCGTCGTTTTATTAAATAACGACACGCACACACACACACGCACACGCAGCTGTTCAATAAAACTGAAGTTTCCCAGAGCAGCTCTGCTTTTTCGAGTTCACACACCGTTTATATACCACTCTTCTTCTCTGCAGCATCTCGTCAGAACGATTCGAAATATTCTCATTTCCCGAGACGGCGTGAATTCGGCGCGAGTACGTCCGAGTTTTAATTTTTAAATTTTTTTTATTTTTTTAAACCTTTTCTTGTCGTCCGTTTTCATTCCGACGATGTACGGAAAGACGAGCGTTTCCCGATAACGAAAACCAGCGTACGCAGAACCCGTACGCACGCGTCTCACGAGCGCTGCGAGAAACTTCCGCACGGAGTTCGGTCAGCGTTCCTGATTTCAGTCGTCCCTCGTTTGAAGAGGAGATTTATCATTATATTATAATAATAATAATAATAATAATAATAAAGCAAATCAGAGCTAATCCTCGTAAATGTTGGTTCAGACGTCCTGATGATTTTGTTTGTTACTGTCGCACTGTCAGTATTTGTTGCTTTTCTATTATTTTGGAAAATAGAAAAAAAAAAACTTTTTTTTTTTCTTTTTTTTTTTTTTTTCTCTTTTTTTTTAACCACACTCATCCAAACGCTTTATGTTGAACATTTTCCTCTTTCTTCTTCACTCGGTATAAATGTCAGAGAAATGTCCTGACGTTTATATAAAAAAAAAAAAAAAAAAATTAAGCGAAAGCTTCTCTGTTTGGTTTGTGCTTCCTAACAGAATACAGCGTATTTGTCTCTCACCTCAGCTTTTTTTTTGTTTTTGTTTTTTTTTGTTTGTTAAATTTTCAAATAAAGAAAACTGTGACAAAGCTGTTTCGACTGTAGTTTAGTACTAGGTCTGAGTTCATCATCATCGTAATAATAGAAACCGAAAAGGCTACTTGTATTTGAAAAATGCGGCCTTTCCCTCTCGGCTCTGGGCCTCCTGTGGGGAGGAATGTGCACTGTAACCGGAAAGCAAACATGAAATAAAGGAGGAAGCAATCTTCTCTGTCTGTGTTGGCGTGTGTTGTAAGGATATCGGATTGCGGACGCACTCGCTGCACCGTTTAACGTGCCCGCCCTGCTTCTCCCGCTCTCGGGCCGACCGCGTCGCGGCGTTCTTGCGGCTCGGCTGGCTGTCTGCTCGCCCGAGGTGTGTAGCCTTCACCCTGCGCCGTTCGCCGGAGGAGTTCTCCCGTTGCACTCTACTCGCCTCGTTAATGTCACGGAGTTTGTTTCCGCACTCTCTCAGGCGGACCACCTAAAGGCAGAGAACGCTCCTCTTTGTGCTCCACGCCACCTCCGGTGTGCTTTCATAGCCTTCAGGGCATCTTTTAAAACGTGCCCACGGCCTTGGGTGGTCGTGGAGTAGTAATAATAATAATAATAATAATAATATTAATCCTATGGAGTGCATGACCACTGCCCAAAAAATGTGAGCGCTCTAATTGTCCAGTATCTTACAGCTGAAGACAAAAGTTTGCACGCCCTTTTGGACAATACGAAGGATGTCGGAGTTTTGTTTTATTGTTTCGGGTTTCAGACGTTATTTCAGTATCACATAATAAAAATTGTAAAACGCTGTTTTGTTTTGGTTTGTTGTTGTTTTTTTGTTGTTGTTGTTTTTATTTGCTCGCCAATTCCTGTCCACTAGCGACCCCCCCACCACCAATTCATGCAAGTAAGTGAAAGTCACTACACGGTTGTTTAAAAATGTCTTCAAGTTCGATTAAAATGCTACGTGCCCGTCTTCATGCTAGCGAAGTGCGCGCACCAGAGGCACCGGCGATCCCTGCTGCTTCTTCGTAGTGTCTCTATACACGTTTGATGAGGTGTCGTACAGTATAGCCGTCAGGGTGAGACGGAACCACGCTTTTCTTTTGTTCTCGTACGTCAGACGGTAACTGGGAACTGACTGAAGAAACGTCGGACCACGCGGTCGATAGGATCGCTCTGAGGAATCCATCATGACTCTTTGGATTTGTCGCGTCATACCCACGCTATATCACTGAAAGTTTGTGGACGCCTGAACAGCACATCCATGCGGATTTATTCCCCCTTTTACTGTTCTAATAAGCTCCACGGGGTCTTCTGAGAAGGTTTTCTACTAGATTTTGGGGCGTGGCTGTGGGGATTTGCGATCATTCAGATACAAGAGCGTTAGTGAGGTTGAGTTGATGTGAGGACGTCTGGGGTTCCAGTTCATCCCATTAAGGTGTACAATGGGGTTGAGGTCAGGGATCTGTTCAGGACACTCGAGTTCTACCTTCGCACGCCATGTTTTGTGCACAGGAGCGTCGTCATGCTGGAACACGTTTGGGCGTCTTAGTTCCAGTGAAGGGGAATTGTAAAGCTACAGCGTACAAAGGCATTCGATACGATTGTGTGCTTTGAACTTTGCGGCCAAAGCTTGGGGATGAACCACATACGGGCGTCTGGTCCAGGGTCTGCATGCTTTTGGACGTATCGTGTAATTTTTTTCAAAATTTCAATTCAAATGTCACAATGTGATTGAAATCGTGGTCGTTTGGTTCCACACACACACTATTATTTCATTTGAGTTTTAAATCCTCTCGGTTGGAGGTCGTGTCTCGGATCCCATCCCAGTCGTCTGCCCATTTTTCTTCACGTCTCTCTCTGCCTTCTTCCAGACTCGAATCGAAAGTTGTTAGGGTTTTTTTTTTTTTCAACCCCTGGATTACACCTCTCGTATTACACCATGGTGGTTGTTTTTTGTTTTTTTGTTTTTTTGGCCCGTATTTTGACGAAGAACTCTTTTGCGTCATTTATGACGGATTCACGGTAGCTGGAAATATTCTTTTTACGTATGTTTTTTTCTTGAACACTCTTTGCGGTAGACTTTCCCCACCCTGAAATCTCAGAAGAGTGCTCGAGCTGTTTTCAGACAAGTAATTACGACGAGAGATGCTTTGAAATGTCGTGACCAGATGGAGAAACCCAACACGACCCTCAAACATGCCATGACACACGGCTCTGCTACTCCCGAAGATCTCCTTTTCCATGAGCCAGACTTTGCGCGAGAGGAAGAGGGGAAAAAAACCAAAAAAAAAACCAACCCCTTTGTGGTTTGGGACGTTCAGAGCTCTCGGGAACCTGTAGGTGTCGGCTGGTTGTGGGTCTGGGTGCTGTGGAATGGAATCGTACGGTAGAGCGGACGCCGTGTCTGCTCCAGCTGACCTCTATGCAGTCGGAGGAGAAAGGACACGTTATAGTTTAGATTCCCTTACAACAGCACTTTGTCTCCGTGCAGACCGTCCTGTGATGTGGGTTTGTCCGACATGGAGCGCTTCCCGCTTTCCTCGGCGACTGTTGGCGCCTGAGACGTGTTCGGTTAAACAAAGTGCTGGCGTACGAGCTGGAATCTCAACATTGGCCATGGCCTGTTGTGCTCGTTCTGCCAGCACCTGCCTAAAGACTTACTCACTCTCTCGATTATAGCGCTTTTACACTGAACAAGCTGGCATATGGTTGCTAACCCCAATCCACATCTAGCCGAGCCCTGGTTGAGTCTCAAGGGTCTGTTCTCTAGCACGTAACTGCACTTTTTTTAATCATGGCGATCAGTCCAGACGGAATCGAGGGTGCCGAAACTTCAGCACCAGAGAATAGCTGTCTTTATTGAAACCCAGCAGAAATGCAACGAGTTGCTTGTTTTCTCAAACGGTGTTGTAGTACACTCCTTGTTCTACGCCATTGTTACTCCCTACGTAGTGAGCACATGTAGTGAACGGGAAGCCGTTCGGGATTCTGTCCTAGCGTGCGCATCAGAGTCGCTAAGGGAAACCCACGTTGTTACGTGGACCCCCTCCCCCCGGGCCTCTCCAAATAATCGAGTCCTCTTCCCACTACGACTCTGCAGATCTACAGAGCTTTACCCCAATGCAGAGACCCAAAACCACAACAGGAGGAAACACAGAGGGGAGGAGAGACAGTCACAGAGAGACAGACAGAGGGAGAGCGAGGAACAGAGAACGTAGAGAGACGGATGGAAAGACGGACTGAGCGGGGGAGAGACGGACAGACAAGGGAGAGAAAGAGGGAGAGAGGGACGCAGACGGGAGCGAGACCGAGAGACGGAGGGCGAGTCGAGTAGTTCTGTATGGTCGTAACAGCCGTGCACGATGTGCAGTACACAGTGAGGTGAAGTAACACCGATGGAGAGAGAAAGACAATCGGATAGAGACGGAGAGAGAGAAAATGTCTCGCCATCAGTTATTACGTTCATGTATGTACACGTGCACACGCTCGTGTTCGCTCGTTCATCGTGTCGCACCACAGCGCTTGTCGAGTTCTGGATCCTGATTGGTCAGATGAATTTTCTAGAACAGCAGTTCTGACAATAGCAGCTGCAAATCAGCGGTTCATTCATGATTAATGCGCTCGTTCTAATACGTTATTGTTTCTATAGTAACCGCTCATTCACAGGGACGTGTACGGTATAATAATAAAAAAAATTTACATAAATAAAAAAAAAAAACGGTGTATTTGTCCTGCTAAAGATTTCTGTTTAACATCTACAGTATGGAAGGAGTCTCCAGTGTCAGAGAGAGTATGACAGAGAGGCTTGTGAAGGGATGTCTGTTTATTATAGCTGCTATAACGTAAGCGCTTAAAGTGCACCTATGACGGTTTTTCAAATATTCCTTTTCATGTAGTGTGTTATATACGTCGCTGTTTGTGAATGTAAAATAGTCTGCAAAGTTTCACAAATCAAAACGCACGACAAACGGAGTTATCGACTCCCAAAAGGAGGAATCGATTCTGAATCAACAGCTGAAATGATTCGTTTGTGATTCCGAACTATACTTCCTGTAGTAACCTACGTCGGTTTGTAACAAAAAGCCCCGCCTCTCGTCTTCATCGGCTCCTCGCTGACAGACGGAGCTGAAACTCGTTACGGTAGTGGTCGTTTCCTTTTTTGAAACACGCTGACGCTGGTAGACCGATCACAACAGACTGGGACATCTGACCGATCAGAGCAGAGTATAGAATGAATCCTTTAGAACGGATCATTTAACGAGTCGTTTGTGACACTGGGGGGAAAAAGGTAACGCTGCGGTTTAAATTATGAGCACGTTAAAGTGTTTTTTGACCTCGGATGCACGTTAAACTATCGTACGAGACCTTTAAGACAAAATTAGGCACGTTTCAAAACCATGCTAGGTGCGCTTTAACAACATTAAATGTAGCTGGATAAAAAGTACGACATGTAATCGCTGGCACTCTTTAGAACACGCTCTTACAGGAAAATAATCAACTTTAGTGTAGTAACAGTGCAGGCCTCATCATGCGGAGAGTTTTATTCCTAACGTGTTAATATGTATATAAACTTGAACTATTAACGGATTTGTCCGCTGATAAACGGTCACGATCTTCTTATTTATTTATTTATTTTATTTGCTTTAGGAATTTAAACAATTACTACACTTTAACTTTCACAGATGAAGCAGGAAGTGTCTCCGAACTCCTGTAACGCTTTGGCTCATCCTTTATTTCTTTCTTTCTTTTTTTGTCTTGGCGTGTAACGGGAATTTCTCCGTTCTGTGACGCTGCGACATTTCTTTTGCGTTTGCAGAAATCTCTTTTCAGCGTCTGTGATTGAATGAGATTTGGACGTGTGTGGTGGTGTGTTATTTTATTTATTTATTTTTCTCGTCCCTGTAATGCCTCGTTTTTCAGGGTCGGGAACCGAGATGGGCGCCATCTAGTGCTTACAAACACGTCCTCTGTTCAAACGTGGAATTTTCCTAGCAGTCACGATGCCAAAACACCACATTCTCGGACCCTCTGACTGACCACAATGATTTGGCTCAGTCACTTTTCACCAATTTCAAATAATCTCATGGATTCAACTGAATTTTTTTTTGTCCTCTCCACATTTTAGGGCATTTGGCAGACACCCTTATCCAGAGCGACTTACATCTCGTTGAGTGTTAAGGCCCTTGCCCAAGCGCCCAGCACTGGCAGCTTGGTGGTGCTGGGATTTGAACTCATGACCTTCTAATCAGAAGTCCATTGTCTTAACCACTGGATGGACCACTGAACACATTTGTCTTGTGCTGATGTGCGTTGTTGATTCCCAGCTGGGACTGAACGTTCAGGGACAAACCCTGTGAAGAAGAAGGAAAGGAGGAAGACCTTTAGAAAGGAGTTTTGTGTGTCAGACCCCCGGGGTTGTTCCCAGGCAGCTGGCTTTGTGTGTTTTTGAACTGCAGAGTTTTACTGGACGTTTCTCTGGAGATGAGTTTAATAGGTTTTGAGAAACGCGGTTCAGCCTCTCGCTTGGGAAGATAAATCTCTGCATTCGAGCTCTGTCTTCTCCAGTGAACATGGTGTTACTGTACTGCCCTGGTGTTAACTGATGCTCATGCTTTTTTATGCAATGTTGAAAAAAAAAAAAATTATTTATTTAACCAAAACCGCTTGCGAACGCACCACGTTTTTAATCGCCACCCCCGCACTTTTTCCGAGGACGACCCGAAGGCAGCGTAAGCAGAAGAGTTATAAGACGTCTTCGCACGCACTGTACTTCATGTTCCTCGATTTCACCGTACATCTTCCCGATTCTTTAAAGCTCGCCCCATCACTCGAATAACGCTTCAACTAATCTCCATACAAAATGAAAAGTCGATAAGGAGTCGATTTTGTCTTTTCCTTTCTGACAAAAATGGAAGCCTGGACACACAAGCCGTTCTTCTGGGTTACTGATTTCACCAACGCCGACCCTGTGGTCATCATCCTGAAACGTACAAGTGTTAATAACGTGTTTTACTCCGACACAAAGGACATAAAGCAAACCTCAGGGTCTGACCCTTGCGACAAAATGACCATTGGCTTGAGTTACACTCCTCCAAGTGCACACACTGTTGACATCATAAACTATTGCGCAATAAAGCACTGTAATTGGTGGATCATCTCATATTTTCTCTCACTACAGTTCATTTGGATCATTAGTAGAATGATTTAAGGTCTGTTTGCACCAACATTGTGTGTGTGTGTGTGTGTGTGTGTGTGTATATATATATATATATATATGTATGTATATGTATAATATATACTGGATAGACTTATAAATAAGCACATAAGGTAAGTATTCTGGACTGAATACTTGATTTCTACACAATTCTACATTTCTTCCACATTTCCCACAGGTGTGAGCGATTTCACAACGCACTCCCCGAACACTTTTCTTATCGTTATCGCGGCTGCGGTTGAGAGACTCACTTTCCACAGAATGTTTCTAAATCCCACATCTAATCTTGTTTTGTGTTGAATAAGCTGCTCCTGAGCACATCTGCGCTCGCAGACTTTGTGTTGTGTCGGTAACGTGGAGGCCAACAGCTTTGAAGAACAGAAAAATCGGGGATTATAGAAAATCTTCAACAATCCATTACAGTGAACTGTGTTTATATTAGGACAGATAAAGAGAATTCTTCGTGTAATGTCTGCTTATTATTGGAAAAATTAGATGATGTAGTGTGAAGTGAGGGATTAAAAAATAAAAATTTTTTTGCACTAAATCTGTCCCATCATGCACCATGAATGGGCGGGGCCTGTAACGTAACTGACAGAACCAATGAATGTTTACATCTGTAGTATTAAAGACACCCACATTTGCATATATGGTCTTAAAGATACACCCATATTTGCATATATGGATTAAAGCCATGACACGCCCACGTTTGCATATATGGTCTTAAAGATACACCCATATTTGCATATATGGATTAAAGCCACGACACGCCCACATTTCCATCTATGGTCTTAAAGACACGACCACGTTTCTATCTATAGTCTTAAAGACACTTCTAAAGATATCTAAAACGATATATGCAAATGACAGCAGATGTGAGTGGGATGTGTCTTTCGAACCATAGATGTGACTTTGGACATATCTTTATGACCGTATATGGAAAGGGGGGCATTTCTGTAAGACTATATATGAAAATAATAGCAGCTGGTAATGGGGTGTGTCTTTAAGCCATAGATGGAAATGTGGGCATGTCTTTAAACTATAGATAGATATGTGGGTGTGTCTAAGACTATAGATGGAAATGTGGGCGTGTCTTTAAATTGTAGACAATAATGTGGGCATGTCTTTGAACTATAGATGGAAATGTGGGTGTCTTTAAACTATAGATGGAAATGTGGGCATGTCTTTAAACTATAGATAGATATGTGGGTGTGTCTAAGACTATAGATGGAAATGTGGGCGTGTCTTTAAATTGTAGACAATAATGTGGGCGTGTCTTTGAACTATAGATAGATATGTGGGTGTGTCTAAGACTATAGATGGAAATGTGGGTGTGTCTTTAAACTATAGATGGAAATGTGGGTGTCTTTAAATTGTAGACAATAATGTGGGCGTGTCTTTAAATGATAGAGAGAAATGTGGGCGTGTTATTAAGACTATAGTTGGAAATGTAGGAATGTCTATAAGCCCATGAATATCCTGGTGATTAGGTGCCCTGCCCCTTCCAACACCGGAGTCTGCCTTACTCACCTGTTTTACACGGTGATCCATGTGACATCAAATCCATCTGAGTGCCGTCTAATCACACGCTTCAATCGAAGAGATTAGACGTGAGGAAAAGCTGAGCATTGTTGTTAACACGGTCAGTATCACACATTTGCTTACATTTCAGTAGGGACCTAGAAATCCTGGAGAATCCTCAAGATGAAATATTTGAACTATTGTTTTGACGTGTTCTTTCTTTGTGTGAAATGTTTCTCAATTCTATAAACCGACTGGTCATTTCCAATCTTAAATGAAATAAATAAATAAAAAGCCGCGATATCTGGAATGTGGTTTGAGATTTCTGGACCCCACTGTACATGTTGATAACATATTGATCTCCTCAGCGATGCTATGGTAATAACCACCCTGTATATGACCTGAATTATGATACAGACGTGTTTTGCGGCTGTTTTGAAAGGAACACTCCAGAACGAGCGTTGATGTGACAGAACAGCGAGCGCTTGGCCGAGAACATGACGTCCTGTTAGTTATATTTCCCCCCGTGAAGTTTACATAATCAAAGAACTGGGCAATGATCAGATATTGTCTGATTGGGATCAGATGTTGACGTAAAAATGACTTTGTGTATCTGGATGGCAGGATTCCAGAGCTACTGCTAAATCGAGATTAGGCACAGGGCCCGGTGGCAGGAGATGAGAGGAGCTGAGATGTTATGGGATGGGGCTTACGGTGATTTACGTGCTTTTGCACATCGTTCGTCAGATGCGGAGACTCTCCAAGAACATAGCCTTCCTCTGGCGGGCTTGAGGGGGCGTGCACGGATGGCATGCGTAGCTCAGCAGCTCTGTCTCACCCACACCCACCACCCCTACCCCCCCTTTCCTGACTTTTTTCCCTTTTTTTCCCCCCTTTCCCGGGGTCTGTTCCTCTATAAAAGGTGCTGAACGCTGAGCACACAGTCAGTGCGAATAAGAAAGCCCTGCAGCCTGTAGAGCTCCTCAAACCTGCTGGAGTAAAGAGCTCAGAAGGAGGATTTCAAACGAGACACCAGGCACGAGACAGAGTTATTAATCGAAGTCGGAGAACGTCTGGAATTCTTGGAGGCGGAAGAAGCTTGGTAACGTCACACACGTAGATGCATGCTTCAGACTTCATTCACATGTTCAGTGTATTTTTTTTTTTTTTGTATTTGGCTTTTGGAATCAGTGCTTCAGGTGTGTGTGTGTGTGTGTGTGTGTGAGTGCTTTAATGCATGCAGGATTGCTCTAAGTGACTTGTTCAGCTCAGGTGTGAGGTGTGAGGTGTGCACACGAACAAGGATGAAATTCTGTACTTTCTGATTTCTTAGTCGAAAAAAAAAAAAGAGAGGCGAAAGAGAGGACGGAGGAAGGCGGGGGTTTCTGCACTCGTTCGCTGGTCGTGCGGTTAGACATGTAATGAAACTCTCAGGTATTTCAGTGTCAGCACTCACCCCATGCTGTTCAAGCACATGCAGGAGCAATTACCGGACGTTTTCTTTCTTTTTTTTTTTTTTTAGGTGTTGAAGGTCGTATTCTGTCTTTTTACTGGAGACGGTTTTTTATTTGTGGAATTTCCACACATCGAAAACATTTTAATTAGATTCGAATTGACGTTAGTTGAGAGGCAGACTTGTTTTTTGAGTTATTGAGTTTGAGGTTTTGGTTGATCCACAGGACCACTTAATAATAAATAAATAATAAAGCTTTGATGATGATGATGATGATGATGATGATGATGACCCCTGAACACACTTTGAGAACACACTGGTATAAGAATTCTTGTTTTATGTTGGTTGAGAGTGTAGAATGCGTGGTCAAGGAATTTTTAATGTCTGTGAAAGGTCTTCTGAAGAATAGTGAGAGAAGTGTGTGTGTGAGTGTGTGTGTGAGTGTGTGTGAGTGAGTGAGGAGAGAAACTCAGAGTCAGGAGAGGACAGGGAGGGAAAGGGGTGTGGTAGTCTGGCTTTCACAGAGGACTGTAGCTGGAGCGGTGACAGTCTGTTCACACAGCCGAGGTGTCAGACCTCAAACCTGTGGAAAGAGAGAGAGAGAGAGAGAGAGAGAGAGAGAGAGAGATGGAGAGAGATGTAGGAAGGACTTTGGCTCCGTCCTGTCTCTCTCGTCTCTCCCCTGTACACCGGGCTGCATACTGATCGAGTGTTGTTTGGCTAGCAGGCCCTGTGAAGGCCGTGAGGTCCAGCGACGGCACGTGACGTGCCGCTTCTTCTTGAAACGCTCCTCTAAAAAGACTTTATTCATGTCTGTCTTTCTGTTTGGACTCGTCCCGTCTAGCACCAAGGCCTCAAACTCTACTCTAGGGATCGTTTACAGGGTGAGGAGGCTGATCGTTGTGTGCAAAAGTTTGTGCATTTTTCTACGCTGTTTGAGTTCAAACAGAGTCTCGGTCTGATCTGCAGTTCTCTGTTTCTCAGAGGTTTGCGTTTCCAATGACAACAGCCTGAGAAAGGAGAGGAGACGAGGAAAAGTGTACCAACAGTGGGGGAAAAAGCGAAAAGAATCATTCGGGATCGAATGAAACGAACAGAAAGATGAACACAAAAAGCAAGAGACTTGAAAAAGTTTAGAGCACGTTAAGATCACTCTTAGTATTTGTGATGATGGTAAACACGATCAAACGTGCATTCGATACCGTTTTTAAAGCAAGGGTGCACAAACTTTTGCACTCAACTTTATTCGCAGCGTTTTTTCTAATTGGAGTGCGAATTACCTCTCAGTGCGTTTATAGCTCAAATTATACCATGTTAAAATTTGTTCCCCAGACTTTGTTTCTCTCAAATGTTCTCTGGATCGGTGATTGGTTGCTGATCTGTTAGTGAAATTTCATCAAGATACATGTTTATCGCCGTGTTTATTGCTGTGTTTATCACCGGTGTTTATCACCGGTGTTTATCGCCGGTGTTTATCACTGGTGTTTATCGCCGTGTTTATCACTGGTGTTTATCGCCGGTGTTTATCGCCGTGTTTATCACCGGTGTCTATCACCGTGTTTTTCACTGGTGTTTATCGCCATGTTTATTGCCGTGTTTATCGCTGGTGTTTATCGCCGGTGTTTATTGCCTGTGTTTATCACTGGTGTTTATCGCGTTGTTTATCGCTCGTGTTTATCGCTGTGTTTATCGCTCGTGTTTATCGCCGTGTTTATCACCGGTGTTTATCGCCGTGTTTATCGCTGTGTTTATCGCCCGTGTTTATCGCCGTGTTTATCACCGGTGTTTATCGCTGTGTTTATCGCCCGTGTTTATTGCCGTGTTTATCGCTGGTGTTTATTGCCCGTGTTTATCGCTGGTGTTTATCAGCGTGATTATAGCTGGTGTTTATCGCTGGTATTTACCGCCGTGTTTATCGCTGGTGTTTATCGGCATGATTATAGCTGGTGTTTATTGCCGTGTTTATCACTGGTGTTTATCGCTGGTGTTTATCGTTGGTGTTTATCGCCGGTGTTTATCGTTGGTGTTAATCGCTGGTGTTTATCGTTGGTGTTTATCGTTGGTGTTTATCTCTGTTTTTATCGTTGGTGTTTATCTCTGTTTTTATCGTTGGTGTATATCGCCGGTGTTTATAGCTGGTTTTTATCACCGTGTTTATCGTTGGTGTTTATTGCCGTGTTTATCGTTGGTGTTTATCGTTGGTGTTTATCACTGGTGTTTATCGTTGGTGTTTATCACTGGTGTTTATCGTTGGTGTTTATTGCCGTGTTTATCACTGGTGTTTATCGTTGGTGTTTATCAATGGTGTTTATCGTTGGTGTTTATCGCTGTGTTTATCGCCGTGTTTATCGTTGTGTTTATCATTGGTGTTTATCACTGTGTTTATCGTTGGTGTTTATCGCCGTGTTTATAGCTGGTGTTTGTCACTGGTGTTTATCGCTGGTGTTTATCGCCGTGTTTATCGCTGTGTTTATCGGTGGTGTTTATTGCTGGTGTATATCGTTGGTGTTTATCACTGTGTTTTTCGCTGGTGTTTATCGCTGGTGTTTATCGTTGGTGTTTATTGCTGTGTTTATCGTTGGTGTTTATCACTGGTGTATATCGTGGGTGTTAATCACTGTGTTTATCGCTGGTGTTTATCGCCGTGTTTATCGCTGTGTTTATCACCGGTGTTTATTGCTGGTGTTTATCGTTGGTGTTAATCGCTCTGTTTATCACTGGTGTTTATCGCTGTGTTTATCGCTGTGTTTATCACTGGTGTTTATCGCTGGTGTTTATCGTTGGTGTTTATTGCTGTGTTTATCGTTGGTGTTTATCACTGGTGTATATCATGGGTGTTAATCGTTGATGTTTATCGCCATGTTTATCGCCGGTGTTTATTGCTGGCGTTTATGGTTGGTGTTTATCACTGGTATCTATTGCTGGTGTTTATCGCCGTGTTTATCGCTGTGTTGATCGCTGATGTTCATCGCTGGTGTTTATCATTGATGTTTCTCGCTGTGTTTATCGTTGGTGTTTATCGTTGGTGTTTATCGTTGGTGTTTATCTCTGTTTTTATCGTTGGTGTTTATCGCCGGTGTTTATAGCTGGTGTTTATCTCTGTGTTTATCGTTGGTGTTTATCGCCGGTGTTTATAGCTGGTGTTTATCACCGTGTTTATCGTTGGTGTTTATCGCCGTGTTTATCGTTGGTGTTTATCGTTGGTGTTTATCGCTGGTGTTTATCGTTGGTGTTTATCGCTGTGTTTATCACTGTGTTTATCGTTGGTGTTTATCGTTGGTGTTTATCGTTGGTGTTTATCGCTGGTGTTTATCGTTGGTGTTTATCGCTGTGTTTATCGCTGTGTTTATCGTTGGTGTTTATCGCTGTGTTTATCGTTGGTGTTTATCGCCATGTTTATAGCTGGTGTTTGTCACTGGTGTTTATCGCTGGTGTTTACCGCTGTGTTTATCGGTGGTGTTTATTGCTGGTGTATATCGTTGGTGTTTATCACTGTGTTTTTCGCTGGTGTTTTTCGCTGGTGTTTATCGCTGGTGTTTATCGTTGGTGTTTATTGCTGTGTTTATCGTTGGTGTTTATCACTGGTGTATATCGTGGGTGTTAATCGTTGATGTTTATCGCCATATTTATCGCCGGTGTTTATTGCTGGTGTTTATGGTTGGTGTTTATCACTGGTATCTATTGCTGGTGTTTATCGCCGTGTTTATCGCTGATGTTTATCGCTGGTGTTTATCGTTGATGTTTCTCGCTGTGTTTATCGCTGGTGTTTATCACTGGTGTTTATTGTTGGTGTTCATTGTTGGTGTTTTTGCCGTGTTTATCGTTGGTGTTTATCATTGGTGTTTGTGCCGTTGGTGTGCCGACCCAGTCTTTACATTTTTAGGACATTTTTGTGATCACATGTTCAGAGAGCCTTTGCTCCTTTCATGATAAAAGGGTCTTCTTTCACATGACGAGGTGTAGCACTTATCTATCTCCTCACGTACGTTCTATCTGCTTATCTTATGGCATGACCTATCAGGTCAGAGCATCCTGGTACACAATACACTCACAAATAGTACGAGTCAACATAAGGAGAATAAAACCAGGATTTAAGCGCAAGAGAAAGTAAAGTAAAATCAACACATTCCACGCTGACAGTGGTTTCAAGTCTTGTGATAAATTCCACCCTGGGACAGGATTATTCCCTTCCCCGGACAGGATCATTCCATTCCTGGGACAGGATTATTCCATTCCCATATGTGATTGAGAGAGATTTAGTCATTCTTGTGATTATGATATTATCAGAAGATGGATGCAGGGTGGAGTGAGCCGGGATGGTGGAAGGGAATGCAGTGCTGACAGGGAGTAGCGATTGGTATCTCAGCGATTGGTATCTCAGCACTGATGTGTGGGATTTAATGGCCTCAGCAGCAAGAACTGCATCAGAGAAGGAAATCTTGTGTTGTGAAAGATCAGCGTCATCACCCTGTTCCTCCTGTCGCTCTGCAGGCTCACTCTTTCTTTCGTTCTTTCTTTCACTTGTTTAGGTTTTCTTTCTTTCTTTCTTTCTTTTGTAGAGGCTTTCTGTCTTTCTTTCTATTGCAGACAGTTTCTTTCTTTCTTTCACTATTAGAGGTTTTCTTTCTTTCTCTTGTTCGTAGAGGGTTTCTGTCTTTTTTCTTTCACTTGTAGAGGCTTTCTTTCTTGCTTTCTTTCTTTCTTTTGTAAAGGGTTTTTTCTTTCTTTCTTTCTTTCTTTCTTTTGCAGAGGCTTTCTGTCTTTCTTTTTTTTTCTTTCTTTTTCTATCCTTCTTTCTTTCAATTGTAGAGGCTTTCTTTCTTTCTTTTGCAGAGACTTTCTTTTTTCTATCCTTCTTTCTTTCAGTTGTAGAGACTTTCTTTATTTCTTTTGCAGAGACTTTCTTTCTTTCTTTCTTTTTTCTATCCTTCTTTCTTTCAATTATAGAGGCTTTCTTTCTTTCTTTTGCAGAGACTTTCTTTCTTTCTTTTTTCTATCCTTCTTTCTTTCAGTTGTAGAGGCTTTCTTTATTTCTTTTGCAGAGACTTTCTTTCTTTCTTTCTTTTTTCTATCCTTCTTTCTTTCAGTTGTAGAGGCTTTCTTTCTTTCTTTTTTGATGACATTTTTACATACTCTTTCTTTCTATAAGTCTGTCTGTCTTTTTAATTTGGCATTATTCTTTTCAAAACGAAGTTATATTGGCGTTACATCAGCGCCGGATCAGCGAGCTTGTGTTTGGACTTGGAAAGTGTATGACTGTATTTTACTGATGCCTCTGCTCCTGTTTTTTTGTTGCTGTTTTCAGATCAGTCTTCATCTCTAATTCAGTGATCCCCATCTGTGATCTACAACCACCACCAAAACCACCACCTTCATCACCACCACCACTCTCCCCGCCATGTCCAGACTGCTCTCTCTCGCCCTGCTGCTATTGGCCACTCATCTGTCCTCCAGTCTCTTCCTTCCCGACTCGCCTGAGCTTCGGCAGCTGCTGAGTCGCTACGAAGACGATCTGGAGGCCAATCGCACGGCCTCGGCGTCAGGCTCGCGTGTACGCCGCGCCATACCGTGGTCAGATCGGGAGGAGATCCTTCTTCTGCACAACAAACTGAGAGGTGCCGTCTATCCAACCGCCTCTAACATGGAGTACATGGTAAGGCCACTGAGAGTGGGAAAGGTGCTACAAGTGCCTCATTTGACAACATGACACTTAATAGATAACTCAAGATGAACCCGGCCTAAACTGTAGTACAACGTGGACGGCATCCAGTGCGCTTCTGACGTCAGCCATTCGCGTCGGCTTTTCTAAACACTAGCGCTGAATCATAAACAGAGCTAAAAACAGTCTCATGCTGGCTGCCTTCTGAGTCAAACCACTGATGCAGACTTTACAATTCAGCGGAAAACCTCTCGACAATTTTACGTGATGCTGATCGGCTGCTTGAACCTTATTTTATTAGCCTTATAAACGTCTGCTCCAGAAGTCATTTTGGTGATATTTACAGCTACATGATGACACTGTGGACGCAAAAGAATTAGCATTAAACAAATACTCCATGTAAATCAACCCACTCCCTATCCAATAGATCTGTAGTGTGTGTGTGTATGTGTGTGTGTGTGATTACCATTAATAAAAATCTGAGAAGAAAATAGACAACCTGTTTACTCCAAAAAGCACTTATAATATTTAATATAATGGGGCAGTGGTGTGTCAGTGGTTAAAGGATCTGGGTTACTGATCAGAAGGTCAGGAGTTCAAGCCCCATCACTGCCAAGCTACCACTGTTGGGCCCTCGAGCAAGGCCCTTAACCCTCAACTGCTCAGTTGGATAAATGAGATAAAGGTAAGTCGCTCTGGATAAGGGCGTCTACCGAATGCCGTAACTGTAATATGTTTAGGGCAGTTTATAAACGTTTAATTCACATGACTCTGTAATGCAAATTCAAAGCTGCAGCCTTTCCACAGGAGCAATAAAGGTTTTCCAATGAGACAGACATGAGAGAAAAATCTGATCCCCAAACTACTATTCTGGAAGTTTATCCATTTTCCAACACTGGAGCAATCCAATATGAAGTAGTTCTGGTTATGTTAGACTTTCCTGCTAACGTTGATATAACCAGATTTATAGAGATTATATACAGAGCTTCACTCGGAAACACGTTTGAACAATTTATGAAAACCTTCCACAGAAATATTACTGACATTCAACAGCTGCCCTTACACTTTCATTATAAATAGATTTGGAGTAAAACACGATTTCGGTTCTTGTCTCATGGCAGAGAAACTATTCTCATCGAAATTGTTCTCATTGGTTATCAAAATACTCTCCAGATACAGCGGATAGAGGTTTGATTGAAAACACTGTGGTATTCCTTTAGTGTCGAAACAATGCCTTACATTTTCCTGTTTTTTAAAAAAACTTTTTTTTTTTTTTTTTTTTTTTAAGGTTTAAGGTGTTCATTAAAGTGGTGCTGTAGGTTACATAACCACATGTAGACAAATATATGCTTGTAGCCAGGTCTGGAGCCTCAGAGAAACTTTAACTACTTAATATCCCCCCCCCCCACACACACACAAACACTTGTAAAGAAAGAGAAAAAGGTGAAATGGCCGCCAGATTGTTCTCTGACTTTTCAAAAGTTCAAATCGGTGTATTTGCAAAGCAGTGCTTGGACCCCTATTGATCGCTGCTTGCAGAGTTAATATTCCCGCGACGGCAGCGATCAGTAGGGGTCCAAGCACTATTTTGCGAGCACACTGATTTGAATTAAACTCAGTGCTTGGTTTTAAAGATATACAAGCTCTGTTGTAATTTAATATCCAATTTGGTCAAAGTTAGAAAAAAACGAACCTATTAAGAAAGTCTTTAGTGTTGTCTGTTTACGCCACTAGCAGTGGCAGGAGCAGTGGTCGCTTGATGGTTAAGGCTCTGGGTTACTGATCGGAAGGTCGGGGGTTCAAGCCCCAGCACTGCCAAGCTGCCACTGTTGGGCCCTTGAGCAAGTCCTTTAACCTTCTTTGCTCCAGGGGGCGCTGTATCATGGCTGACCCTGCACTGTGACCCCAGCTTCCTGACATGCTGGGGTATGCGAAGAAAAGAATTTCACTGTGCTGTAATGTATACATGATTAATAAAGACTCATTATCATTCTCATCATTATGATAAAAAAGAAGAAATTTCGAGCAAATATAGCCTTATTAATGAAGATATTGTATAAAATGAGTGTCGTCAGGTGTTTCTTAGTAAATTTGCTTATTCTAGCGTGCTTGGTTGAGCAGGTTCGGAGCAAGTCCAGGTTTCTGCCAGGTTTTGGTGAATAACTGTATGGAGTGCACTAACACATGGACACCAGACAGGACAAGGGTTATAGAGTGTGTGTGTGTGTGTGTGTGTGTGTGTGTGTGTGTGTGTGTGTGTTTAACACCGCATTGGAAATTTACTGAGAGTCCTGCACAGCTTTCCTCAGATGAGCAAATGTATGTGTATATGAGACTTCTTCCACTGTGTAAGTGTGTGTGTGTGTGTGTGTGTGTGTGTGTGTGTGTGTGTGTGTGTGTGTATCCATGGAAGAGATGGAAACCTCCTCCCGTCCTTCTCAGGTGGAGAAATAAGCCAGAGAAATGTGTTTCATTTATCCCGAATTGCAGGGTGTTTACAGTGGACCGGAGCCAGACTCTGATGTCTGTGTTGGTTGTCGTCTGTGCGTTTTCCCTTTTCAGTCCGATTTCCCTCCACGTTACAGGCTTCGCTTTCGTGAAACGGCAGAACGAAATCACTTATCTGCTCAAAAAAGTTCAAGTGTATGCAATCTGTACTGTAGGTCTACAGCGAGATCCCAACGTTTGAAACGATATAATCAAGGCTCAAACCATCGTATTCGAAGTCGAGCTATTTCATTAACATACGACTTGCACTCGATTGATTTTGTTTAAAAATAGATGTATTCCAAAAAACATGTATTCAAGCCTAAATTCTTATAATAATCCTTAATAATCATATTCTTGCATTTTTTGTCTCGAGTGCAGTTTTGCATCCAGCATGGTCCGATAACGATGCAATGCTGGGATTTTAATGTATTATTTCATATATAATATTTGTTCAACATTCCATTTTATTATTTCATATATCACTTTTATCATTTGTTTATTATTCAGTGCTTTTTGAATGTTTTTTTTAAATTTTTTTTTTAATGTAGATGATATTTTTTCACTTTCAAAATCTCACCATTAATTATTTGTCCATTATTTATTTACATATGGTAATGAAGGATGTCGAATCACATTCATTATCTTCCTGATTAAATGAAAATTTTCTTCTAACTCTATTCAAACTTTTTGCACTTTAACTTTGTTTTTGCTTTGTTTTATTGCACTAATATTTTGTACAAGTACTTATATTATATGTAACTGGATATTTCTATTGATTTTACATTGTTTATTTACGTGTGTGTGTGTGTGTTTAGATATGGGATGACGAACTGGAGCGTTCTGCTACACACTGGGCTGAACAGTGTCAATGGGACCACGGACCCCATGACCTGCTTATGTCTATTGGACAGAATCTGGCAGTGCACTGGGGCAGGTCTGTGTACACACACACACACACACACACACACACACACACACGCACACGCATACTGTTTGCGAAGACACTGATTCACTTCACTACCATTTGACTCCACTGTGACAAAGTACAGCAATAAATAGGGTTGTATTTCTACCTCAGCGCTGCTGAACGCTGGATCCTGATTGGTCAGAAGGTGTTGATTGATTTGACAGGAGTGCAGCTGCAAATCACCGGTTTATATTAATGCCCTCGTCCTAATATGTTATCGTTTCCACAGTAACAGATGGTTCACTGGGCGCTCCACTAATAATGAACAGATTAAAAAACAAAACCCGTGTCTAGTCGTTGATCTGTACGGGGATGTTTATGTAACATTTATGGAAGGAGTCTCCAGTGTCGGCGCTCTGTAACAGTCAGACGTAAAAAGATGTAACTTTAGGTTTTCCGACATCTCTGGGACGGAGGACTTTGAGCTTTTTCAGTAACGTGACAATCTGCTTAAATTTTTTTTTTTTTATACCACGGATCTATTACTCTCCTCACACACAGTGTGTGTTATATACACTTCGAGAGCTCCTCTCTATAACCCAGCAGTTTGTGACCAGCGTCTCTCTCTCAGTGCCCTTCCTCAACTCCACGCTCGTTCCCTTTAAACTTTGTGTCTGTTCTGATGCCAGCAGAATGGGTGTTTTTTTTTTTTTTTTCCACTCCCCTCCAGCAGGACTCCTCAGTGCCGTATAAAGTAATGTTTACAGTGTGTGGAGATGAATGGCTGTTCAGAGGAACGAGCGCTATTTATTTTGGAGTCAGGGATGAGAACAGATAAAGGGTCTGTGTGTGATGCGTTAGTGTTCTTCTGGAGAAAGTGGGTTAAGGAACAGGTTCTCGACTGATTTTCTGTCCCGTCCTGTCCTTTAGGTACCGTTCCCCTGCGTATCACGTCCAAGCCTGGTATGATGAGGTGAAGGACTACACGTACCCGTACCCACATGAGTGCAACCCCTGGTGCCCCGAACGCTGCTCTGGACCCATGTGTACTCACTACACACAGGTGAGAGGGTGGGTTATAAACACAGGGTTTCTTTAAGGTTCATAAATAAGTGGGAAAAACCTGGGAAACAGCAATTTTTTAGAGAAGCGCCTTGCATTTGAGATTAATTGTAGCTGCGGATTAAACTGAGAAATAAATTCACTTTAAAATCAGCTCACACTTTACAGATGAATAGATTAGATTTATTAATCTCAGTAATGATGGACGAAGTGCAGACTGGTGTCACGCAGGTGATGAGGAGGCTGTTTGTTTTTGCTGTAGCTTTGGAGGCAGAAATTCAACATACACACTTTTGTTTTTTTTGGTTACACTGGAACATTGGCAAAGAGAGAGTTTCCATTCAACATGTCGTAAATCTGCTCATATTCGCTTATTACTAGGACTCCAGATGCTTTGTCCTCCATGACTGTTTTTCTCGTTTCTAACACCCCTCCAGGAACATCTCACCTGTAATACCCCTCAGTAACATCTCACCTGTAATATCACTCAGTAACATCTCACCTGTAATATCCCTCAGTAACATCTCACCTGTAATATCCCTCAGTAACATCTCACCTGTAATATCCCTCAGTAACATCTCACCTGTAATATCCCTCCAGTAACATCTCACCTGTAATATCCCTCAGTAACATCTCACCTGTAATATCCCTCCAGTAACATCTCACCTGTAATATCACTCAGTAACATCTCACCTGTAATATCCCTCAGTAACATCTCACCTGTAATATCCCTCAGTAACATCTCACCTGTAATATCCCTCAGTAACATCTCACCTGTAATATCCCTCCGGTAACATCTCACCTGTAATATCCCTCAGTAACATCTCACCTGTAATACCCCTCCAGTAACATCTCACCTGTAATATCCCTCAGTAACATCTCACCTGCAATATCCCTCAGTAACATCTCACCTGTAATACCCTCCAGTAACATCTCACCTGTAATACCCCTCCAGTAACATCTCACCTGTAATACCCCTCCAGTAACATCTCACCTGTAATACCCCTCAGTAACATCTCACCTTTAATATCCCTCAGTAACATCTCACCTGTAATATCCCTCAGTAACATCTCACCTGTAATACCCCTCAGTAACATCTCACCTTTAATATCCCTCAGTAACATCTCACCTTTAATATCCCTCAGTAACATCTCACCTGTAATATCCCTCAGTAACATCTCACCTTTAATATCCCTCAGTAACATCTCACCTGTAATATCCCTCAGTAACATCTCACCTGTAATATCCCTCAGTAACATCTCACCTGTAATACCCCTCAGTAACATCTCACCTGTAATATCCCTCAGTAACATCTCACCTGTAATATCCCTCAAGTAACATCTCACCTGTAATATCCCTCAGTAACATCTCACCTGTAATATCCCTCAGTAACATCTCACCTGTAATACCCCTCAGTAACATCTCACCTGTAATATCCCTCCAGTAACATCTCACCTGTAATATCCCTCAGTAACATCTCACCTGTAATATCCCTCAGTAACATCTCACCTGTAATATCCCTCAGTAACATCTCACCTGTAATATCCCTCAGTAACATCTCACCTGTAATACCCCTCAGTAACATCTCACCTGTAATATCCCTCAAGTAACATCTCACCTGTAATATCCCTCAGTAACATCTCACCTGTAATACCCCTCAGTAACATCTCACCTGTAATATCCCTCAAGTAACATCTCACCTGTAATATCCCTCAGTAACATCTCACCTGTAATATCCCTCAGTAACATCTCACCTGTAATACCCCTCAGTAACATCTCACCTGTAATATCCCTCAAGTAACATCTCACCTGTAATATATCTCCAGTAATGTCATTCCAATAGAACAATATACCTTCTTACCATCCATCTGCCTTCAAGTAATATTCTTCCAGTACTATCCGTCTGGTAACATCCTTCAAGAAATATCCTTCTGGTAAAATTGTAGCTTTCAAATAGAAAAAAAAAAGCTTGATGCTGATTGGTTAATCCCGTCTCTCCTCATAGCAGTTAATAGCCAATAACATTTGATTAAATACAATAGGGAATATGGTGGTGTTATTGTTTTTGGACCTCTGGGGTTGAAATATATTTCACAGGATCGTATGGCACGTAAATTTGACGTCTCGTTATATTCGGTGATTACTTGTGCTAATCCTCGCACTCGTAACAAACAGCGTGCGGGACATGGAGGTGTTTTGGGGTTGTGTATCGTCCAAGGTGTCGACTTTCCACCTGCTTTCGACTCCGTGTAGAGACGCGACGGGAGTGACAAAAGGGGAAAAAGGTTTATCTTTGTAAGGAATGGGGGGGGGGGGGGGGGGGGGAGTCAGAGAAGCAGAAAATGTTCTGGCTCTGTATCCTCTCAGACTTTACTTAGCAGCTGTGATGGATTTGTGAAAACAGTCTCCCGCTGAAACCAGGTCACAAACATCTGGAAGCTGTTCTCCGACTCCTGCAGCGCTTACTTATTGGACCTGAAATCGTTTGAAGATTTATAAAAACACCCCCGAGCCACCGTGCCCTGCTCGTCTTTCTCGACGTCTGATACGGCTACTGTCCTGTTTTGTGGTTTTTAACCAGCCTGTTAGTTCAAAACTCAATACAAAATTATTGGCACCCATCATAATACATAATACAGTGCCAGTATCGTCGATACTGACATGAACCACGTGTTTTGTATTAATCGATCGTGGGATGGCATGGGACGTTTAATTTCACTTTGTTTATTATTTCCCAGGTTTAGAACGTGCCTGTGAAAACGTTCATGCGTTAAGGCTACTATGCTCGTTTGTTAATTTGTTGAATGATTATGAATTCGTTAGCTACACAAGTTAGCATGGCGTTGCGCTGGAGATGGGTTTGTTTCAGTACGGGAAAGTCTTTCCGTACAGCTGTTAGTAAAGTACGTTTTTGTTTTCATGCCATCAGAATCCCTCAAAAAATGTATACTGAGTAAGAGCTTTTAGTGGTTTTACCGCAAACAGGTTTTTTAGTCGCATTTTGATTGTTATTAATTGCGAAATACAACCGAATCGCTGTAATTTTGCTTCGTCTGTTCGTTAGCGTGAAAGCAAACGCTAGGGTTATGTCTCACAGTATCGCATGGTATTAGATATTGGTATTTGAGAACATTTTACGTATACGAGGAAATGAGTACGGTATCCGACTGATACGGAGCACCGCTATCGGAAACGATGCATCCCTAACGGGCATATTATGTGACCGCAGAGTCCTTTCCTGTAGCATTGGAGGTGTAGAGACTGTTCTCCAAGCAGTAGTGCATGTAGACAAGCTCAGCGTTAAAACAACTGTCACGAAACATGCCTCCATCTCTCTGTTGATTTTGTCTTTTATCTTGGCGAACGATCCGTCTGTGGTTAAGTCGTAACCTCTTGGCAGCAGTAACCAGATTTTTGGATTTTGAGATATCCTCCCAGTTGGCTCTTACAGGAGAAGTTATTCACTATGCCGTCAATCTGTACAAGAGCCATAAATGAGCTTTAAATATCAATAATCCTCTGTCATATTTGTGGTCCGGGGGCTTTTAATTTGTATTCAGTTCTCTTTTTTTTTTTTTTTTTTTTGTCCATAAAGCTCTTATGGGACTTTGCAAAGTTCAAGTACTGCACTTCGTAGGTTTCTTTTGGGGTGCCAAAATTTTTTGCAGCATATTTGAGCAGAAAATAACTTTTCTGCGCGTGGTTTCTTAAGGATGCTAAAAGTTTGTTTCTTGACTGTGAGGCCAGGGTTAAATGTGATCTCTTTCTGGCCCTGGAGCAGGAAGAACTGGATCAGGAGAGAATCTCTCTCTCTCTCTCTCTCTTTCTCTCTCTCTCTTTTTTTTTTTAACACCACTGCTCTGTTGGACTGCACACAAACCCGCTGTGTAGTTTAAACTGTACATGAGCAAGAAAGCGCTGAGTCAGAAGCTCCATTTATTTACTAGTAAAACAGTCCTGGCTCATGCAGTGTGGCTGCACTGGATGAACTCCACTGCACTGTGTGGCAGCGTTCCTTTATTTGTGTGGAGGGTGAAAAAGATTGTACGAGCTCACAGGAAGCTGATGCCGGTCACACTTCACGTGCATCTCCTTCCGCTCGGGTTGAAAGGATCGGTCTCTCTTTAGAGCCCCCTGCGGACCCATCAATCCGGACACGCCTGACTGGACTGGACTGGACTGGGGGGGGGGCGCCAGAGACATTAAAAATGCACAGAAGTCAAAGAATCTTTCTCACTCCGTACACGTTCCGCGAGATCACGTCTAAACGACACTGATGAAACAATCCAGCTACACGATTTCCCATCCAACTTACGAATAGTTTTGTATTTGCACTTTACTTTCAATGAAAGGCTCTTTTTCTTACAAGTTTTACCAGAATTATTGGCGCCCTTCATTAAAATACTGAATGAATATATAAAACAACGTGGCATTTTGATCTTAAGCGTATAGGGACACTTTACGGCTTTGTTAAAACGTGCATCCGTTACTGTATATTCAGGGTTTTGTGCGATATCTCTGCAGAAACACTGGTTAATATTTGGGGACACCTCTCTTGGGTAACATAATTATAATCCTGTATATACACTCTTCATTCAACATAAACATAATTAGACTCACTCTAAAGAAATTAATAAATATATTCCCAATATTATGTAAACAAATAGACAGTAGTAGCCTCGTCAAAAAAATAATAATCTACCAACACACTTTAAATAAAATAACCTAGTAGATTAGATCGATTTTACACGATTGAAATCATCTGTGTAATAAAAATATAATAATACACTGTTTAATATGAAAATGAAAGACATTGGGTCATCTCTACGACTTTACTATGATTATCAATAACGGCATCTATGGGTATATTAATGAATATGCAAATTAGGAAATGCCTCCATGAACACAGCGATCGCACGCAGGTCTGAGAGCGTATGAGCGAGGTGGCCTCGGCCCACTTCCGAGTGAACCCTTTAGAGAAAGCGATTTGACTCTGAATCGACTCACTGCAGGAAGTGAATCGATTCCTGGATGGTTTATTTATTGATTTATTATCACATTCTAAACTGATCCAAAGGACAAAGCTGTAGTTGTGTAGAAATGCTGCATGTTCTGGAGGAGCAAGAAGAGTCTAGTTATTTATATCATGATCTAAATGTGTATCTCCGTGTCCTCACTGCTCAGGAGATTTTTCCACTGCTGCTTCTCTGAATAGTGAGCGCGAGAATCTTACAAGGACTTTTTCAGCCCTACACGATGAACACGATGAAGTGTGCACTTCAGTTCTGTTTTATTTTCCATGCCTCACTCTAAATCCTGCTTCCTGCCTCCACTGACTCATTCTGAGCTACAGTAGAATGGATAAAACAGTCCTGATATCGTGACCTTGTGACCTCCAGGAAAGCCAGGAAACGTATCAGGAAGCCATCTGAGTGGCAGCACAATGCTCAGTCAAGCTTGTTGCGCAAGGGTTTTTGTGCAGACCGTTGTGCTCATGGGCGTCTCTGGTTGTTTGCAGATTGTCTGGGCCACCACCAACCGCGTGGGTTGTGCTGTCCACGTGTGTCCAAGCATGAACGTGTGGGGGGAGACGTGGGAGAACGCCGTCTACCTCGTATGCAACTACTCGCCAAAGTAAGTCACGTGCACCCGCTAACTCTTTCCACTGACATCACATCTGTCCACTTAAATATAATAAACCACTTAATCCTGGGCTCTTGAGAAGAACAGGACTGGAAGGACAAGGTTCCGTCGAGTGGGAAAACAGAAAAATGTCTCGAGTTAGGGAAAGAATAATGCTATGCAAGCTGATTAGTTCCAGACTTTCCTGATCATTTAATCGCCGGTTTCTATTTGGATGGTGTTTTCTGGAGAACCTGACTTTGTGAAAATGTCCAGACAACTTTAAAGCAATTAAGTTCACAGTCACGTATATAATCGCTCCATGATTGGTTCTGACCCGGTTGTGTGGTCTCCATCAGGGGAAACTGGATCGGCGAGGCGCCCTACCAGCACGGACGTCCATGTTCTCAGTGTCCTCCCAGCTACGGTGGAGTCTGCAAAGACAACCTGTGCTACAAGGGTAATTTTTTAAATGTATTTTTTATGTGCAGGTCAAAACGGTCCACAACTCATCCTACTCTAAAGAATGTGTTTTAACTCCTAAAGGATGATCTTGGGTATTTGTAGGCACCGTGTCTTTTCTGGTTCACAAATCATAAACGTCTTAATGCGTATATAATTAAAATCGATAGAATTGGCTCTTTAGCTTCGGAACCAAAGGATGGAGAAAAAAAAAATCAATCAAGATGCGTTCTAACATGTCTTACAGTCATTTAATAATTCCTATAATGTTTTGCATCTCATTTGCATATCGTTTGTCCCACCCACTTAACTTCACCTCCTATCACTGTTAATCACCAGACAGACTTCTAGCCTCTTTGTCGCATTACGTTGACGTGAACCCGGGGTGAGACTCGATCCGTCCCGGGATTCACTTGGAAGCTGACGCTATATTCAGTGAAATATTCCAGTCTTACTCCTCCACAAAGTAATAATAATAATTGATGAAGCCACCCACCGAGCTTGATTGACAGGTTGACTTACAGTAAATTGTACTAACAGTGAAAGTGACATGAAATCAATCCATGGAGTAAATAAAAAACTAGTCAATACAAACCATAGAAACCAAATGATATATTAGTATACGTTTGTGGAAGATGTTTGCTTTAAAGAACAACATTAATGGACAGTGTAACCGTAGCAACGCTCTTACCAGCCCTAGCTAGTATGAGCTAACTGACTAGCCTAGCTCGCTTTGTAAATATATATTAGATTTATCAAGATCAGTAAATGGAGATGAAATAAACATCGTGGTGATATATTTAAAGGCAGAAACGCTAAAGAAATCCGAGCTGCTCGTGGGACGTCACGTGACGTACTCGTGAACATCCCACAAATACACGTGCTGTTATATTTATTTACATTGCAACATTGGAATACTGGCATATTTTTGATTCAACGTCTCATGTTTGATCACTAAGACGAGAGCTTTTCAGCTGTACTTTGTCGTCCATGTTTGTTTTTCTCTCCTCACGATTGGTCGAGAGGTAATAAAAAAATTTAAAAAAAGCTTGACATCACAGCAGTTTTGAAAAAGAACACGCCCTAAGATAATGAAAGCACGTTAAGATATAACACTTTTGCTAATTTTACCTCTGTGATTGGAAATGACATGCTTCTTTTCAGGAACTCCTCAACGCCCTGAGACTCCAGACATGAATGAGGTGGAGAAGCCTCAGGTTCCTGTGCAGGTGGAGATCCCTCAATCCAGACCTGCTTCCAGGACCAAACCCAAACCTTCTACACCCAAAAAGCCCACGCCGCCTAAGACCACTCGCACCAACTTCCTGAGTAAGAGCTGTCCGTTTATTTATACACGTGTTTACATCGTCACAGCTGTACCACAAATCCCCGTTTTAAAGTGCGGCGATTTCATTTACCGACAGGTTTATATTAACGCTCTCGTTCTGATTATGTTATCGTTTCTATAGTAACAGCTCATTCAGAGACTTGTATAGCGGATGATCTTAAAAAAAAAAAAAAAGGTCTAATTGTTTAAACGATGAAGCTTTGTGTGAGGAGATGTTTATGTAACGTTCACGGAAGGAGTCTCCAGTGTCGGTGCTTTGTAACAGTCAAAAGTAAAGCCGCGTTTTTTTTTTTTGTCTCTTGAGGGAACGGCCGTTTATAGCAGCTTTAACTTCGAGACGTTCGGCGAGATTAAATGTAACTATAAAGAGATAAAAAGCACGAAGTGTCGTTCAGTAATACGTTAAGAATCGTAAACGTTGTCGAGTTGCTGTGGTATTAGAGGAATGAAAGTCTTCGGGAAGTGCTGTTATGTCGGGGTCGTAACAGGAACTCGGCTTCGTGTTGCCTTTATTGGGGGAGGGACTTTTTCTTGTCTTGCCTACTGTACACGTGTATTATTGTTTGCACTGCAGCTCAAAACATCAAGTGCGAGACGAAGATGAGGGACAAGTGCAAAGGCGCAACCTGTAACAGGTCAGTTAGACAATCTCACATCTCACATCTCACCTCAAACTGTACTGTACTGTAGACATCCACTGATTAAACCCCATGTGCACTTCCTGCAGGTACAACTGCCCCGCGAACTGCTTATACAGCAACGCTAAAGTGTGGGGCACGCTGTACTACGACGTGGTACGTCTCTCGGGTCCTTCTCGACGCGGATTTGTCTTTTTTTTAATTGTTTTTTTTCTCGACTTGCGTCTGAAGATTGTTTTTTCTCTCTCTTTCTGATTCTTCCAGCAATCCAGTATTTGCCGTGCTGCCATCCATTACGGGGTCATCGATAATAACGGAGGCCTGGTGGAGGTCGCAAGGAAAGACAGTTTCCCGTTCTTCGTTAAAGCCACGAAGAACGGCGTCGAGTCTTTCAGGTAAAACACTCAGGGGTGGTAACAGTAACTCTGCGTCATCACACCACCCAGGCGTTGATTATTTTCCTACAGCGGCGTGACGCTGAGTGTATTATTTCTTACTAATATGGGGGCAGTGATGGCTTGGCGGTTAAGGCTCTGGGTAACTGATCAGAAGGTCGGGGGTTCGAGCCCCAGCACTGCCAAGCTGCCACTGTTGGGCCCTTGAGCAAGGCCCTTAACCCTCTCTGCTCCAGGGGGCGCTGTATCATGGCTGACCCTGCGCTCTGACCCCAACTTCCTAACATGCCGGGGTATGCGAAGAAAACAATTTCACTGTGCTGTAATGTATACGTGACCAATAAAGACTCGTTATAATCAATAATGGATGACCTACTGTACTGTAATATCACATATTGAACTGTTATCTTTTTCCCCTCACTACTGTATGAATCTGTTACGTGCAAAAATGTCTTAATCTAACAGCTTCACGTTTTCTCTTCACAGTAAATATAAAACCGCCAACGCATTCCTTGTAGCAAAAGTGGAAAGTAAGTGAAGCGAATCTCCTCATGAGTGAAATATCGTGTATCATTCCTGTATCCTGTCTGTATGCAGAGGTGTAACACGAGCGATGTTTGTTTGTTTGTTTGTTTGTTTGTTTGTTACCTCACAGTAAAATCGGTCGACTGCTACACCACGGTGGCCGAAATTTGCCCCTTCAGCGACCAGCACAGCACCTGCCCAAGGTAACACACATCGAACAAAGTATTTATAGTATATTAAATTCTGGATCATGGATGAATTCTGGATCGTGATTGGTCAGAAGGTGTCGATTTAATTTTCTATAACAGCAGGTCCGATCGTAGTGCAGCTGCAAATCACAGGCTTGTATACGTGAACGCGCTCGGACGTTATAATACGTTTAGCGTTTCTATAGCAACAGCTCATTCACTTCGCTCGGATTTTTCGAAAAATGCGTATAATCGGTGATGTCGTGACGTTTTCTGTAAGGAGACGTTTGTTTAACATTTATGGAAGGAGTCTCCAGTTTCAGAGCTAAAAGAGTTTTACACTTCTTTGCGGTTTCTCGGTAACATGCGTAACAAACTGCGTTTTTATTTTTGGTCTTCTTACCTTCGAGAGAGAGAAAAGGAAAGAGAAGCTGGTGAGTGAACGACTTTATACCAGTTTGTAGCTGCCATAGCGTAAGTGACGACAGGAAAGAATGTGTTTCGCGGATGCCGTTCGTTACATAATCAAAAATATGTCCTCTTTGCTGTTGTATACGAGGAATGAAAGAGTTCGGGACAAGAAAAAAGAAAAAAAATTGTAAAGCCATGAGGTCCAACTTGAAGTCATTTGGGTAGTAAGTCTTTTTTCATTCGGTCCACGTCACGTGATCCTTTCGTTCTTATCCACGACGAAACACATCTACATCACAGAACTGAAGTTCCTGTTCTTTAACTCATCATTTAATTGCCGTTTTTTTTGTCTCATTCAGGGTTCTGTGCCCAGACAGCTGTAAGAATCAGCCTTCGTACTGGTCTCCAGTGATCGGCACTGGCGTCTACGCTGACGTAAGTAGCTCCTCTCTGTGCTTTGGGTGTTAATGGAGGTTCGGTTTAATGTGGAGGTGTTCAAATATTAAAAATGGCCATTTCAGACCTGCTAACCTGTACACCAACTTGCGCAGGAGCTTCGCGTTTTAACTACGTACTGCAAAAAGAGCGTTGTTCTTCGTACGAATATGTGCAAATATGTTGTGCTTGCAATTCCTTGCCATATGTGGTACATCGCATCATTATTGAATTTTTATTCACGCTCTGAAACAATCACAGTGAACATGTCGGCAGTTGCGTTTAACTCTTAACTCGTGATACGGGCCAGATCGCATCTTCTAAAAGCATCAAAAACAAAACAATACCCACAAAAAGCCACAGACTACTACTTACTTTTTCAAAGTAAACAGTTCATTAATCAATCAAATAATCTATAATTAGATATCTATGATCTACTGCGTTCTATTATTTAATTTATTTCATGTTTCTCTTTCAGATCGTGATATCAGATCTAATTACATAGTTTATTTGAAAATAATGATTACATTATAAAGCTCGTCATGAATTATTTATTTTGAGAATGTATTATATATTTTTTTTTTGTATATGATATATTATTTCATTGGTCAAATATTTGTCTTTATTAGTAACCTCGGACTTGATGATCAAATTTTAAAATATGTGTTAAATTATAGTATAAAACCTAGACATTTTATTCATTTATTTGTTTGTTGGTTTGTACAATCTCTGCGTTGTGTTTTTATATTGCATATTATTTCATTTATCAGATGATTTTTATTTAAAGGAGATTATTCGATTATTACACAGGTTGATAGGCATTATTTACGAGATTATATAATCTACAAATCGTTAGTCATTTGATGTTTGAAATTGTCTCCGTTAGCATTATAATAATGAAAGTTTTGCTCAGTAAATAAATGAATCAATAAATAAATGAATAAATTAATGCTTGAAAAAGAAGCACACTTTATTTTAAAATGAAGCTATTCTAAAAATAAAAATGTCTTTAAAAAAAAAAAAAAAAAAAAAGTAAAATTGGCCTAAAAATGAATCCTGGAATTATTTATACCGATCTCCTATGAAATATTACAAACATTCGTCTTTAACAGAGATGTATTTTTTTAACTTCTTAAAATAACATTTTTTTTACAGCGCAATCTCAGTTCATCTCCCTGAGCCCCAGGCTTAAACTTCTTAATCCTTTTCTCTCAAAGCAGGCCTCACTTTATTAATTATTATAAACTATTTTTGTTTGTCATCAGGAATAGCTTAAAGAGCTACAGTTGCAATCGAAACGATTCATCCCCCAGTGCAAATCAAGTTTATTGTGAAAATGTACAGACTTTCAGCTGTTTGCGATGAACACATCAAACAAAAGCAAGTGAAATAGTTCGACACGACGAACGCTTCAAGTGGTTTCAACAAATTCAACTGAAAATGCAACTTATAATGATTTCTCCAGTCTCAAAATTATTCACCCCCCTGAATAGAATCCCTCACAACAGCACGAATATGCAGAACAGGTGTTGTCTCAAGCTAATCAAGGGCTTCATTAGTTGCAGCAGGTGTGCTTGAGCTGGAACACATGAAATACCTGAACTGGCTAGGGGTAGAAAACGTATGAAATACCTGAACGGAGCAGAAAAAGGAAGATATCGATGGCTGCAAGCAGATTTCTGAGAAGGCAGGTTGTGAAAAACGCTCGAGTGACTGTAAAAGACCTGCAGCGAGACTTGGTGTAACAGGCACTGAGGTTTCAGTGAGCACAGTAAGGCGCGTACTAAACGCAGAAGGTTTCCGTTCCAGAACTCCAAGATGTTCACCGCTACTGACCCAAAAGCACAAGATAAGTGGTTCAAAATCATATAAATAATCCACAGAAGTTTTGGGATTCTGTTCTGTGGAGCGATGAAACAAAACTGGAAAATTTCAGCACGATGGATCAGTGGTCTGTCTGGAGGAAGAAGAATGAAGAAAGAACACTCTGTACACAGTCGAGCATGGTGGGGGCTCGGTGATGCTCTGCGGCTGCTTTGCATCCTCCGGCACTGGAAACCTGCAGCGTGTGGAAGGCGAGATGGATTCATTGAAGTATCAGGAAATCCTAGGAGAAAACTTCAAGCTGTCTGTGAGGAAGCTGAAGCTTGTGCATCATCGGCGCTTCCAACAGGACGATGATCCTAAGCATGCCTCAAATTCCACCAAGGCTTGGTTGCAGAAGAAGTCCTGGAAGATTCTACAGGCCCATCACAGTCACCTGACTTGAACCCCATAGAAAATCTCTGGTGGGATTTGAAGAAGGCGGTCGCAGCACGCAAACCCAAGAATATTACTCAACTGGAGGCCGTTGCTCATGAGGAACGGGAGAAGATTCCTCAGGAACGCTGACAGAAGCTCTGCATCTCGTTTGCAGCAGGTCATAACAGAAAAAGGAGCTCTACTAAGTACTAAAGATGCTCGCCATGAAGAGGTTGAATAATTTTGAGACTGGAGAAATCATTATAAGTTGCATTTTCAGTTGAATTTGTTGAAACCACTTGAAGCATTCGTCGTGTTGAACTATTTCACTTGCTTTTGTTTGATTTGTTCATCGCAAACAGCTGAATGTTTGTATCATTTGACATTGAACCTGATTTGCAGTGGGGGATGAATCATTTTGATTGCAATGGTATCAAATCAAATCAACATCTGTTAGAGAAAATCTATGGAATGAATGAAGGGTAAACTGATCGCGGCTGCTCTCGCAATTGTCCTTGGCTGCCCTGTGTCCTCCACTGACATGCTGATCCTCATTGTCTGAGAGGGATAAAGTTCTAATAGACTTATGCCTGTCTGAGCCACTCACATTTGCTGGAAGTGAACTTGGACACACTCGCTGCTGCGTTTTGGCATGTTTATCGCATTCCTCTGTCAAAGCCCCGGGTCTGTCCAGCTGGCCACGGATCAGAGCTCTCTCTTGGGTCTCGGACGCAAGTCAAACCCTAGCTTCTCAGTGTCCTGAAGCTACTTTACAGTTTCCTTCAAAATAAATGTGACGTTTAAATGATATATTTCTCTTGGATGCTGTTTCAGATAGTATAGTTTTGGACACTAAGGGCATGTTTTTCCATTTAAAGCGCTCACAGTACTTCTGTAGAAAAGTGATTAGGGGGTGGAGCTATGTCTAAGCTTGTATAAGGTTTGGGATGGCCATAAATAATAAGATCCTGAGTTTTGGACATCCAAAAGAGGGTGAGTGAATTGTTGGATGGCGTGAGGAAAACCGTCCACACGTGATGTGTTTCCATTCAAATGTTTTGCATTTTATTCAGGCCTTTTTTTAATTCCAGACTTTTTTTAAAAAAAAATTTGCATAAAAGTTTTGGATGGTAAACTTCATTCAGTCCCTTCAAGAGTTGAGACGCAGCAAAGCTCTGAAGATTAACATCATTTTGTTCCACCAGCATATCCATAACTGGGCTGGTTCTGATCCTTCTGAACCCTAAATTCCATCCTATACCCTACATTTAAAAAAAATTCTTATGCATTCTCATGTGGCCCCCTGGTGGCTCGGAGGTCTGACCGAGTTCTAGAGAAGTGGGTGGACTTTGAGACCCAGCGGCCTTCACCGCCTCTTCCAGGCAGGAACTGAAAAGAGTACTACTTTAGACTCCAGATAAGAACTGTATGTGCTGGACTGGTCCAGCGTTGCCCTCAAACCCGTTGAGCGGGTCATGTGATGTCATCTGTCTGCGTTCTCACACACTGAGCTCATCTATTTTCCTTTAGAAGGTCATGTTGAACTTGGTTGATTCACTGGAATGCCATTCAGTATTTGTGGATTTGGTCTTTTCTGTCCATTGCACAAGCACAGAGGATATATTTTCTGGGATTTTATGTGTGTGTGAAGTGAACGATGGATGTGTGAGGAACAGCAGTAGATGTGTGCACAAAGTGTGGCGGTATTAAACTGTAGGTGTGAAGGTCAGCGGAACATCAGCTGGTGTAATGGAACCGAAGAGACTCGGCTATCGAGTCCGAGTTGACTCTTTATTCCCAACACCTTTATTTGGAGAATTGACTCTTTTTTTTTTTTGGCATCATCTGAGTAAACGGTACTAGTGTAAGATCTGCCGTTTGTATTCCCTACAGAGCTCTAGCATCTGCCGGGCCGCTCTCCACGCCGGCGTGATCAAAGCTTCAGGAGGATATCTGGACATCTTGGCTATGGATAAGAAGAACAGCTACACGGGCAGCCTGAAGAACGGCGTTCAGTCTGAAAGGTACTTGCTTCTCGTTTATTCCTCTGAGCTTTTCATCTCCGAGTGCGTAAAGTAATAACGTGTGGTCGGACCACACACAAACCTCTAGCTTCCTTACTCGAGCAGGACCATTCAACTAGCATTGACAAAATCCACCCCAACCTTGTTGAACTGAGGGTGGACCGCAACTTTTTCTCACGTGATGCTAGCCACGGCTCGTGCGCCTCATTAACAAGAAAATAATCACACGCTCTCGAGTTACCTTCTCCGTCTGCTCTGACTCAACCGATAATTACAGGCGATCTGAAACCAAACGCCTTGTTTTTATCCCCGCGTTCTCCGATGTGGTGCAGCACGAAGGCCGCTCTGCTAATGAATTCATAACAAAGCAAACACGCCAAGCACAATAGTCAATAAAGCTCATTTCATTTGAACAAGATCATAACACCAGTAACAACGAGCTAGTGTTTGAGTTTCCACTTCAGTCTTCCAAGAAATCATATTGAACTATTAACACTCCTAGATGGAATAAGTTAGGACCCTCTAGCAATGTGTCCTCTATATCAAGGGTGGTTTAGTGGTTAGCACGTTTGCCTCACACCTCCAGGGTCGGGGGTTCGATTCCCACCGTGTGTGGAGTTTGCATGTTCTCCCCGTGCTGCGGGGGTTTCCTCCGGGTACTGCGGTTTCCTCCCCCAGTCCAAAGACATGCATGGTAGGCTGATTGGCATGTCCAAAGTGTCCGTAGTGTATGAATGTGTATGTGATTGTGCCCTGCGATGGATTGGCACCCTGTCCAGACTGTACCCCGCCTTGTGCCCCATGCTCCCTGGGATAGGCTCCAGGTTTCCCCGTGACCCTGAAAAGGAAAAACGGTATAGAAAATGGATGGGTGGATGGAAGGAATTAAATTACAGGCTCCCTTAGTACAGCTTCATTTTACAAAATATTCCAAAAATTGAAGCACGTTATTTAAACATATGATATACAGTATCATTTTGACTATTTATTTGCGTAAGAGCGTGTTTTTTTTTCCTCATGAATTTTTTCCCATTATTATTGAAATCAAAATATTTCGATTTCATTACCTTCGATGATGGTGGGATGTGGTTTCTGTTACTGTTAGAAGACTGCGGACCCTCCATGAACCCCACTTTGAGAATCACTTTGAGATATTATAAATGCATTTACATACAGCGCGTGTATTCCGCTCATAAGAGCTTTCATGTTTTTAAAAACGGTTTATTCTGACATGTAAAAGGCACGAGACTAAAATCCAGACGTTGAAAAGACCTTCATTAGAAAAGCAGTATATTCTGAGATAAAGCTACTATTTATATCACTATTACTATGACATAAATCTAAATATGCTAACCGAACTAGCATTCAGCAAACTGTGCTAGTTAGTTAGCCAAGCTAGACTGGTAAGAGCGTTGTCATGGTGACACTGTGCACATTTTGCTCATATTAGCTGAGTGTTCCCTGTCTCCTTTCCAGTAAATCCCAGTCACAAGGTGGGTCCTTCCGCGTCTTCACGGTTCGAGAGTGATGCGCCCGTACACACAGGGTCTCCCGTCCACTTCTCCAGGGACACACAGTCTTCTCATCAGGACAAAAACTCATTCGTCTACCGACTTCATCTGGAATTGTCTCTCTTGAGTGAGAGCGAAGGGACCCACGTGACCAGCGGACCTCCCTTCCTCGTCATTTTCCATCCGGATCATTCCCAATATCTTCTTACTCTTTCATTTTTATACCCTTTACACGTTTGTGGCTGAAAGGACGATGTTTACCAGCAGTGCTGGTTTTATATATTCAGTCATTTTATGATCTTTTACGAAAGAATATAAATATATTGATCACACTGTATTTAATCGTCGTTTTTGTTTTGTACAGCTTTTCTTTGGGATTTTTCTCTGGGCTGCACTTTCCCACCTCTAGCTTGTCTTCTGGCATTGTTTTTTGAATTGAATTGAATTTTTTTTAGCCCGCTCAGTCTATATAGTGCGGGGTGGCAGGCGAGCAGGCATCGGCGCTCGGCGTCTGTGGGAATAGCACATCACCGTGAGCTTTGTTCTCCTGGCCAGAGGAACCTTCGTGAACTCTGGGGGGGAGGACGGGTTCTCTGTGGAGGAACGGGAAAGGAAGGAGGCAAAAAGGCAACACTCCAAAGAAAAGAAACTTTTCCTGGAGGATTGTGTTAAAGCTTTCCAGAATCAATAACATGTTAAAGTTTGACCCAGAGTGCAAAAACAATGAAGTGGCCTTCGAGAAGTCCGAGGAGCCAGCCAGATTTCTGCCTTGGTAGCATCCCAGCTAACAGAGACGTGTCAGTAGGTGTTGTTTCATTTCCTATAACAGCAGCTCTGACTGAATGCGCTCGTTGTAATATTCGAATATCGTTTCTATAGTAACAGCTCGATCACAGGGACTTGTACTGAGGACAGAGGTTAATAATAAACTGCGAACAATAATAAGCCATCATCACTGATTATTTTCCCATAACAGCAGGCCCTAAAGTGTTTAATTCCTTATGTAACATTGAGAAATGTATCCTAAAAGTCCTCAAAAGGTTCAGCGGTAAAGATTAAAAAAAAAAAAATTTTGAATATGTATTTATTATTATGGTTACTCACACACACACACACCGTTGCAATGTTTGTGAGACGTTTGTGTTAGCATTGCTACAACTGAAAATTGGTGCATTGTCTTCATTGGAATGCTTAAATGTTTAAGATTTTATTTATTATTCCCTTTTTAAGGTTGCTTTTGCGTCTGGCGGCGAAGGTTAACGTAAACAGCATTAAAAACCGTTCTGTCTGGTCAAAGACGTCTAAAACCTCGCACTTCACTCGCGCAGTGAATTTGATGAAGCTGTTGGATAGCTACGCGCCGAAGCAAAACGGAAATAAGCCTAATCAATCCGGTTTGCGATCAAATACCGGCTTTCAAAATGTCCCTAAAATGATGTTTTCCCAGACTTCCACATATCTCTGGATTTTGCCACAATCCAAATTTAAGCTTAAGGTTTAGTGTGTGTGTAAAAGTAGATATTTTCTCTCCATCTGCCTTACTTTCTGTTTTTCTCGCTGTCTCCATGTCTTCATGTGCTACCTCAATCTTTTGCTACAGCTGAAGTGTTATATGGCGTTTAAAGTAATTTTGGGGGAAAATTCTTTGTACAGATTTTAAAATTGTGTAAATATTTTTGATTTATGACTGTTTAAAAAAAAACAAACAAACAAACAAAAAAAAAAACCCAAAATAATTGTGGATGTGAAGGTATGTTTTCTATGAAAGTCTGTTTTTGTGCTTTTGTATCTTTTTATTATTACATTGTTTTTAAAAATGCCAAAAAAACAAAACAAAACAAAAAAAAACAGTGGCAAATCGATATTTCTTTCCGCATAACCTTTATTTTTTAATGAAGAGCAGCAGAGTCTTGGACGTGATTCGTTCCTGAAGCGACTCCAAGGTTTGGGTGCTGAACTCCAGTGATTTTTAATTTTTTCTCACTTGGCATCTGCCACAGGTAGTGAAAGCTATTTTTGCACAAAAAGAAACTGAAAATAAAGTGATATACCTTGCTTGATCGTCTCGTGTTCTTTTGAATAACGACCCACTACAAACCTGTTAATGTATATTGAAGATTACACAAGTCATGTGACCTGTCCATGTTCGTGTTTTCTCTCCTCTAACGCGTAGACTCAAGGATGCCCCGTTAATGAGCCGATCAGTTGACTCGGCGGATAAAACAATAAAGTATGCAGGATCGGGGTATTCTAATACCAAATTTAGGAACCACTGTACATTCAAGACCACCCAAGAAAAGCTGGTTAACCTTGAACACTGGTCCAAAGCCAAGAAGAACACTTTTTTTTTTTTTTTTTTTGCTATGGGCCTAGCGTGATCTGGAACAGTGCATATTAAAACAAATGGTTCACCTTGGCCTGGGTCATTGGACCAGTACCGTCATAAAACTGAGGTCTCTCGACACCAGAGCCTGAACAGAAAGACAGAGTACAGTAAAGGTTCTGAGATAAAGTTTATATGATATGAATAAATTTGTGATTTCTGCCGCTAAACTTTAACACTAACGAAAACGTGCCGTGTTCACACACGTCCGTAATTAAAAGCGAAGTGATAGTAGCTTGGCGGAGTGGATATTTCATCTGGATTTCACAGAGACAGCGAGTCCAAAAATCATAGACTTTAATGTGTGTGTATAAGAATTCAATAGAATAATTACTGAAATGTCAGTATAAAAGTATCACTTTGCGAGACTGATGATCTTGCAACAAAAATCCGCTCTGGACCTTCGTAGGAATTTGACTGTTCGTCCCAGGAAAATATCTAATACTCTAAAATTCTAGTCTTATAATATTCCAATGCTAAAAAAAAAAAAAAATAAGGTCCATCTTGGAAAAAAAAATAAAACAAAAACAGTCATGTTTGATAAAAGAACTCCTTTTGGAGTCAAAGAAATTGCAATAAATGATCAAATAGAAAGTAGTAGTTGGGGAAATATCTGTTTTTGGCTTTGTACGCAAGCATCAGTGTCGCAGTAGTCCAATCATAAGATGACCACAGGTCTGAACAACCATCTGAGTGGCCTTTGAGGTGAAAAAAGCGTGGATGTTCTAAAGGCGAATCCATGAGCAGAGAATGATAATTGCTTGTCCACTACTACACCAGTGATCTTGACAGGGATGTGAGGTTTACTCTCAGCTGCCATCCATATCCACATGCTGAGGTATGTTCAGAAGCATAATGTCTGAGGGAGGAAAAGAAAGACGAGGATGAGCATACACAGCATAAAAAACAAATACGGGACGATATGACCTCGCTGAGAAAGTGGGGTACACTGTAGGAGGGAAATAAAAGAAGACCCAGCACTGAACCTTTCACACTTTAGATACATTACAGATATTCTCAAACCTGTCCTGGAGGACCCCCAGCACATTTTGTATGTCTTCCTCATCTAACACACCTCGCTCATCTCAGCAGCTCATTAGTACAGACTGCAAGACCTGAACTGGGTGTGTCAGATAAAGGAGACGTACACAATGTGCAGTGCTGGGGGTCGTCCAGGACAGGTTTGAGGACCGACCCCTGGTCTAGAGCATGGTGGAAAGGGTCTAGGGGACAAGAGGGGGATGTGAGGGCTAGGATTGCTGGGTGAGGGAAGATGCAGAATCTCTTATGGATAAAAACATGTTAAGCAGTTAGATAGGAAGGAAGGGGATTGTTGAAAAATAAAGCTCTCTTACCATGTGACACTTTAGGTGCTAAACTGTGACTCAGTCAACATGTGTATCCAAGCTGTAAGTAATCTACAGAGCACGGTGTTGGGTTGTTATATGTGTGAAGTTGACGGTGTAAGGGAAAGCACCTCTGGGCATGTTAGCCGTCATCACGGCCTTGTGTCCAGGAGTTAATGAGGCAACACTGCCGTGAGCACTTCCTAACAAAAATTCACATGTGTGTGTGTTTTCAGAATGGAAAAGCTGCTGTGTCACTAACTCATCCGGCTCGAATGTGAAAACATGCAGCTGTGTTTACATCAGCCGGAATTAATTCATTTCCCTTGCAGATTCCAAATGAGCTGTTTACAAGAACCCCAATTTACTCAGACTGTTGAAAAATCTCCGTTTGAGTTCAGATCTCAGTAGGTCTCAATAAGGAAAACATCACCATAACAACACCACCAATTGTGTGAATCCTGTTCGAGCATAACAGGTAGCTAACGTTAGCTCGAGCTTGTCCCAGGAAAATGCACACCAAATGCCTTTTCTCGAACAGGATTTGGGAGAAGTAGAATTTGTGTCATGGTTTATTCGGCTTTGAAATGTTCGCTGGATGCCCCTGAACCCCAATCCAAACAAATCTTTAAAAGGCAGGCTCACTCCATGAGTTTGGGTAAGTTTACTTATAAGGAGACGCACTAAATGTTTCTCACATAATTGTTGGTATATATTTATATGTATAATTCACAAGGAGGCCTAATTAATCATAAGCAAGTCCTCATGAGGAATTCATCATTGTAGTGTTGCACGTATTTCAATCAGATTCTTGCAGTGGGATGGACTGTATGGTTTTTGGGAGTGGTGGCTCAGTGGGCAAGGCCACCACCACCAATCTGCCACGCTTGGGATCCTGAGCAAGATCCTTAACCCTCACCTGCTCAGTTGTATCCTCTCAGTTATAAGTCCCTTCGGATAAAAGCATCAGCCAAATGAGCAAAATGTAAACGTTTAGCGTGATGAAAACAACATCATTATGCAGAACATCATTATGTTCTGTAAATGCAAACAGGTCATATACAAGATGACTTCTGCATCTGTGGCTCAGGTGGTAGAGCGGGTTGTCCACTAATTGTAGGGTTGGCGGTTCGATTTCCGGCACACATGACTCCACATGTCTCCACATGTCTCCACAAGTCTCCACATGTCTCCACAAGTCTCCACATGTCTCCACATGACTCCACATGTCTCCACATGTCTCCACAAGTCTCCACATGACTCCACATGTCTCCACAACTCTCCACATGACTCCACATGTCTCCACAACTCTCCACATGACTCCACATGACTCCACATGTCTCCACATGTCTCCACAAGTCTCCACATGTCTCCACATGTCTCCACAAGTCTCCACATGACTCCACATGTCTCCACAACTCCACATGACTCCACATGTCTCCACAAGTCTCCACGTGACTCCACGTGACTCCACGTGTCTCCACAAGTCTCCACATGGCTCCACATGTCTCCACAAGTCTCCACAAGTCTCCACATGACTCCACATGTCTCCACAAGTCTCCACATGACTCCACATGTCTCCACAACTCTCCACATGACTCCACAAGTCTCCACATGACTCCACATGACTCCACATGTCTCCACATGTCTCCACAAGTCTCCACATGACTCCACATGTCTCCACAAGTCTCCACATGACTCCACATGACTCCACAAGTCTCCACAAGTCTCCACATGTCTCCACAAGTCTCCACAAGTCTCCACATGTCTCCACATGACTCCACATGTCTCCACAAGTCTCCACATGACTCCACATGTCTCCACAAGTCTCCACATGTCTCCACAAGTCTCCACATGACTCCACATGTCTCCACATGTCTCCACATGTCTCCACAAGTCTCCACATGACTCCACATGACTCCACAAGTCTCCACATGTCTCCACATGTCTCCACATGTCTCCACATGTCTCCACATACCGAAGTGTCCTTGGGCAAGACACTGAACCCCAAGTTGCTCTCGATGGCAAGCTAGCACCTTGCATGGCAGCTCTGCTACCATTGGTGTGTGAGTGTGTGTGTGTGTGTGTGTGTGTGTATGTGAATGGGTGAATGAGACACAGTGTAAAGCGCTTTGGAACGCGCTATATAAGTGCAGACTATTCCTCTATAGTATACCCAGTAGAGGATGGGTTTCTTCCGGTTTCTTCCTCATATCGTCTCAGGAAGTTTTCCTTGCCACTCTGGCTTGCACGTTAGGAACGAATTGAAAATCTATATGCGGATTTCTGACAATGTCCATTGCTGTGTATAAATAAAATCGAATTGAATATACAAAATCGGACATGGATATGCCGGTATTTATTAAAGGATTATTATCGGCAGGGTTTTGTTTTGTGAAATGACTCATCCCTGCTACAAGACCCAACTGTTTGATTTGATGAAACTTCTTTCAATCCAAACCTCAAACCTAATAAAAAACAGCCTGTATGTACTTTTTGGACCATGATCGTGACATTTTAATCCTTGACACTCAGTGAGGATAAAGAGAAAGGACTCATAATCAGTAAGGCGACTCATCCACGGTACCGTATACTGGAAATGGGTTTGTTTTGTACTGCTTCTGTTTCTACCTCAAAACCTCAGTCTTGCAAAATAAACTTATATAAATAAAGCCTTTTTGGCTTGACAATAAATTATGACAACTGTGTTACACTGCATAATGAATATCCTTTAGGATAAAGCTGTTGTGAAACAGAAACCTATATAACCTCAATTGTAAAGAAGAACAGAGACATGCTGTGCTGTGTTGTGTTGTGTTGTGTTGTGTTGTGTTGTGCTGTGGAGAAGGAGTTTAGTGAGTTATGGATGGATTTGCTTCTGGGATGGAGTCGTGTTTTGCGTGCATTTTGGCTGAACGTGTGCTGGGAAGGTGAAACCACAACGCTGATAGACCAACAAAACCTAGGCTGCTGTGATAAATAAAGATGATGAATTAACATCATGTTTTGAGTTATTTAGTGAGCAGGATTTGCTGGGGATGAACTCTGTGGATGAAGGAATGAAGAGAGGAGTTACAAGGGGCCATGGAAAGGTTCAGGGAAAGTGTGAGTGTGAGGGTTAATAGAAGTTCAGATCTTCTTCCGAATGATCCAGAGCACCACAGGGGAACCTACAGAACCATCCAGACCTCTTTTAAAGTATCCCTGAACTCAAAACATGATGTTTAAATCATGAACTCTTCTTGGAAGCAGATTCTGATGATATAAACAGTAAAACTACGAACTAGTTTCATATTAACAGGGTTTGCGATGTATAGCTTCGGACCAATCACATCAGAGATTGGGGTTGTCATGGTAACATTACGCTGGTTACTGGTTTAATTTTCTCCCCGATTCCCACGCACCAGCTAACTCTCTCCTATGACAATATGCAAACCGAGACGCTGATACATGATCCCTGACTAATGTGAGAGGGTTTACTATAAGTTAGCAAGGACATGGAGGTGCTTTCCTTACTTACTGTAGAAATTTAAGCCCTATAGAGGAGTTGCATGAGTCAATAGCAGCAATATTCACGTATCAGAAATAGTAATTAACGATGTCCAGTTAAACAGTTAAGCAGTTATACACGTAGTTAGACTTTTTTTCTCATCCGTGGTGACGTACGTCCTTCCTGGGAACAGAGCGCAGATGACATGGGCAGAGAGAGAGAGAGACCCTTAAAAGCAGACGTATGGTCTATGCTCTGATTCAGGACTGGACTTCCTTTTTAGGGGCTTGGTATTTCGTTTGCTGTGAAAGCATCACGTTGAAAAAAGAAAAAAAACCCAAAAAACCCCATTTGACTTTATTGCCTTTGAGAGCCAGCCAGAAATGATGTTGACAAAGATTTAGAGCTTGATGGAGGGATTACAGGACAGACTGGAGAATGTGTGAAATACTGTAGCATCGCACATGTGAATATAGAGTATGTATCTCGTTCATTAATCCATCACCAGTAAATGCATTATTTTTATCAGGCTTTTGGGGAATCTGGGAATACTGAGGCAGGATGGGACGCTGGATACTGGAGCATACACACTTATTCACACACACCTGGCGAGCACTTCCCTGACCGCAACAGAGAGAAGAGTCCGTTGTTCAGATGGCTGAGGACCTTCAATCTCTTCCTGGCCTTGGTCCAGCACCACTTGCTGTAGATCGACTGCAGGTCAGGTGCGCTCATCTGATCTCGCCACCTGCTGGAGAGCCACCGATCCTGCTTTAACCAGGCTGTGATGCGTCCCATCAGGAGGCTCTCGATGGTGCGGGTGTAGAAGTGCCTTAGCACCTTAGAGGGCATCTAAGGGACTTTAAACTGCCCTCTAATGTGCGAAGGCTTACAAACTGGCCTACAAACATGGCCGCCATGGACAGCAATTCCCAGAACACTCATTCATTCTAATCACGCACACCTGCATCCAATCTCACACACAATCACACCACAGTTTAAAAGGACTTTTGAGGCATTCACTCTTTGCGAAGTATTGAGTGTTATCACCGTACCGAGCGTTTGTACCCTGTTCCTCGTTTTTATTCGTGTTCTTTGATCTTGTTTCTTGTTTCTCGTCCTTGATTTTTGCCTTGCCTCGCCTTGTTTATGCCTGTTTGCAGATCGCCTGACCCATTGCCTGTTTTTGACCACGTTATTGTCTCATGATTTGGATTCGTTTGCCTTCCTCTCTTTATTAAAAGCTCTTATCTGCACTTGCATCCGTCCTAACCTCCATTACGTCCAAAACGTGACCGGCGTTCCTCAGGTAGCTCCTCTCCTGCTTTGTGCTGAAAAGCCAATCCACCTACTGGCATGGTTTTGGACAGAAATCCTCAATATGCCGATATTTGATATACTGTATTGTTTCACAATACACTTTTTCTGAGATATTGCAGATATTTAGATGTCTTTTTCTTTAAAAAAACAAACAAAACAAAACTGGAATCAGTACTGTATTACTGTCAGTTTTTTCACAAACCTTTCTATCATGATACGTGTCACCTTTGAAGAACGTTTGGGTTTACATGAGCCCGTTTTCTACATTGTGCTGACTGATGACGTAAGCAGCACTGTATGCAGTAATGTTCTTTACATCGCAGGTTTATCCTTAGACGATCGTCTTCATATAATCTGACATGGAGAACACTTTATCGCATAGTGTGGTATAGAATTCACCAACCCATCGTCATAAACCAGAATAATAACCATCATTTCCAAAACAGGAAACTGGGACAGAAAAATACATAAGTTTACTTACAGGCACATAATACAGGGGCAGAAACAAGACGTTCAACACGTTCAACCCAGGCGATGAACCCAGAACAAAAACCAGAGGACCAGATCATGACATCAGAGCTGTTTTTCGAGTGTGTGTGTGTTTTTTTGCTATCACTCTTTGAGACGATGACCAGTTTTGGGGTAAAAGTCTCCTCTGTACCCGCTGCACTCTGAATAACTGCTCCAAACCCTGTTGTACAGTCTATTTTGCAGGTGACGTCAGGCGGTGCAGTCCGAGATCTTTTGGAAATGCCTCCCATCACGTACAGTACAGTGCAATATGTGGGAGATTACCCTGCTTTGATTTACCGCTGTGGCACTCGGAGCTCTTTCCCACTTTATCTAGGAATGGCTCATAATACAGTTTCGAATAAAGTTCCCGCATTCTCGAGCAGGTACAGTATGACACTGATCATAAACAAATCTTTAACCTTCCATGGCATGTCCATTAACCTATCACAAATAAAACAACCCTCTATGGAATTCTCCTGATACAGACGAACCTGTTTTTTTTCTCTTTGATGGAGAAGATGGAGAAGCAGTTGTTCAAGTATAACGGATGAGTGTGTCCATCGCGAGCGTTTACGAACAGGTAGTTAAGGTAAGACGTGAAAAGCAACTCATTTCACTAGCCAGAGCTGCTCTACTAACCGTTTATTTGTGTCTTGTTTTAAAGTGGCCCTTCATGTTATCACTTTTTATTATCTCCAGGCAAACACCTTTAATCATTCTGTTTTCATCATCAACTTCATCTTCTTCTTCTTCTTCTAGCCATGTCGTTAGTTCACTAATGAAACCAGAGAGATTAAATAAAACAATACAATCGAAAGAGAAAAATCTCTCCTTTTTGACCATGTTGTGGAACGTTCCCTCACCAGCCTCTCTTTTGAAGCCAATAAGGAAAAATTAAGCAACTTGCCATGTTACTCGTCACTCGAGACTCCTTCCGTGAATGCAAAAGAAATGTCTCTGTACAGAAAGCGTCACCTTATCGACGATGAACTTTTTTTCTTTGATAAATAACGGCACATTTTGAAATTCCTTTATAATTATTATTAGGCTTAGATAAGTGGAGAACGGTAGAGACTTCTACTATAAATTTGCCGCAAGGACGAATTAACACATTTTTCTCCGTCCACTTATATAGTCCGTTTTCATTGCTGTTGTTTTTTAAACGCGCAGTGTCGTCAGTTTGCTAATCAGACTTGAATAAAATGATATATACCGGGGCGGCTGTGGATCAGGTGGTTGAGCGGGGTGTCCACTAATCGTAGGGTTGGCGTTGGGTTCGGTTCCCGGCCCACGTGACTCCACATGACTCCACATGTCGAAATGTGCTTGGGCAAGACACTGAACCCCGAGTTGCTCCCGATGGCAAGTTAGCGCCTTGCATGGCAGCTCTGCTACCATTGGTGTGTGTGTGTATGTGTGTGAATTCGTGAATGAGACACAGTGTAAAGCGCTTTGTATAAAAGCGCTATATAAATGCACCATTTACCATTTTATATATCTATAGAGTCTCCCAAAAGTCTCCATATATAGGAAAAATTCTCCATACAGAGGGGAAATGAACACTTTTTTTTTTTTTTTTTTTTTTTTTAGCAAAATGTCTTCCAAAATTGTTCATACTTAGTTTATATGATATCTTTTTCAGAATGCCGTTGACAAAAGAAGAACATATTTCATAAGAAAAATGTTTAAAATGTTCCCCCCCCCCCCCCCCCCCCCCGTGTATGGAGACGTTCGGGACACCCTGTATCTTCTGAATCAAGTTATCTAGTTTCTGAACGAATATCTCTAGTATTGTAGCTAGACTCTAATTTGATGAGCTGCCTTCAGCTAAATAATTTAGCTGTAGGCAAATTTCACACCCAACAGAGGATCTTCTACAGAAAAGACACTCGCTCAGGTTTAGAAAACGTGTTGCTGACTTATAGCTAGTTTCTTTTCCCATAAGCTTGTCGCAGCGGTTCGCAGACGTTTTTTGTAGCCAGGGATCCCATTAACTGTAAAATAAATGCCACAGTCCCCCTCAGTCTGATTGATGTCATGAACATTATTGAAATAATTCTAGAGCATAGAGCTTTCCATTCCTGACATTCCAGCAGTAGAACACATTACCTCTGAGTTGACTTTGGTGCTTGGCCCCCTAAATATAGTAACGTTATTAACGTTGGTTGTGATTTTTAAACACCGTAACAAAAACAATCACAGACCACTGGATAAGCTACACGGACCCTGTGGGGTACCCAGACCCCACTTTGAGACAATAACCCCTCCCCCCACACCATCCTCCAAAACGTACTCGGTCTGTTCTAGACGGCCGCCATTGAAAGCCCCTATCTTATAGAAAAGAAAGAAAAGTTATGTAAGGACTCTGTCATGTAGCCAGCGCTAATCCTGTAATATACAGCAGATTAAATGTGAAGAAATTTAAAAAAAAAATCAAAATAATGAACAGAAATCAGGGTGTCTGGTGCAGGCCAAAACATCTGCGTTCATCAAAATGTCGGTTCACGATGACTCATTAATCGCATTCGCATTCAGGAGAATGTGAATCAGATCATAATTCAAAATTCTGGTATTTCCCACATCTGTAATGTTGTTTTGCTTCTTGCAATGCGTTTTCTTTCTGTGTTCTTAGAAAGTTTTATCTCAATCATGTTCCTTACACTTTACTGCTTTTTTTAATTATTATTTTTTTTAATGTTTCTTCATTACCTCAGCAAATAAACAAGGCTAGCTTGAGAAACTTCACTGTTCATGTCATGGCTTGTCGTGAACCCAGTGACTCATGGGAAATGTCCCATTTTATCACAGGAAGTTTCCCACTACTTTTACGGCTGATTACACGATCATCACAGAAAGAAATTAATTTCACCAGTAATTTCCCATATTACTCAGCTTTTGCAACGTTGCCTGCGCTGTGTCGTCACTCAAAACTTTAACCGACACACACGCACACACACACACACACACACACACACGTCAGTCAGTGTGTAATATTTTCGTCAGGCCTGTGATGGATGGCTCGTGTGCTGCCATGAAAAAGTCCTGCACGGGTGGTGCGGCGTGTCCTCATAGCCCTGCTCTGGGAAAGCTTTCGTTCCCAGACCACTGGGTTCAGAGAGAGAAAAACACCCTAGAGGTTCAGTTTTTTGAGTCTCATAGCTGGGGTTTACGTACAGTCCACTCCAGAAATATTGGCACCTTTTCAAGCGAACATGTATTAAAATTTTCCACAAGTATGAAATGAAATCTTTCCTTTAATAAAAACCTCTCATAAGAACAACCTGTTTTTGTTTTTTTTTTAAGAATACTATTTTCTTTCAAAGACATATGTGGCAAAATTTTTGAAAATAAATGCAAGAAAAGTAGGGCCGTATTCATAGAGAACATTAATGCTATGGTAATGAGGTGCCCAGTTCGTACTTAACACCTTCAGGATGAACTGGAACCCCGACTGCGCCCAGGCCTCCTCGCACCCAACATCCCTAATGCTCTTGTGGCTGAATGGACACAAATCCCCATAGCCATACTTGAAAATCTATTGGAAAGCCTTCCTAGAAGAGTGGAGGTTATTATAACAACAAAGGAGGAATAAAGCTGGAATGGGACGTTCTAAAAAGCACCTATACAGTAGGTGTGATGGTCAGGTGTCTGCAGAACGTTGGCTATATAGTGTACTGTGTGTTGGGTAATGAAAATCAAGGTGAAAGGCAGAAGCAAGAAGACAGAGAAAAGAAGGAAAACAATGCTCAAAAACACCTTGAAACGCCAAAACCCTTGCGAAGATTGGTGGTTAATGAAGTTCCACAAAAAAGGGAGTTCAATAAGGAGGTGAATGAGAGTGAGACTGTCCGGACTAGATCAAATTTTGAATGAAAAACTCCTAAAAATGGATACTAACCTTAATATTTAAGAGTAATTCACAAAACCTATTTAGCTCTCAAAGCAGCTCCTAAACCTGCGGTAGTCCAGATGACTCCGAAGGCACTAAGGGCCTTATTCAGGGTAGCTGACTTCAGTTTAAATGGGAAGGGGAATGTTCCTTCTGATCAGAGTCAGGTTATTTGAACTGACTTCCTGGTCATCCTTTTCAGGTTTTGAAAGCTGCAGGTCTCTTTTCTTTGCAAGGATATATCGGAGTTGAAAATCTGGTTGCCAGGAAGTTAAGAACACTCCAGATTTTCCCAATGGGTATCATGGTGGCAACACTTCGAGAAGGTCAGCCCAGACTTCACTATCTCAGGCCACAGATTCCAGCTCCTCCTGGAGGATCTTCATTAGATAGTTAGATCTCCACCAAGTTAGATGTACCTGATACAACGCGCCCAAATATACAGTCAGGTCCAGAAATATTTGGACAGCGACACAATTTGGGTGATTTTGCCTCTGTACACCACCACAATGGATGAAGAAATCGAATTTAGCTTTAATTCAAGGAGTTTAACAAAAACATTGCATTGACCCATTAATTACAGCCGTCTTTTACATAGACCCTCCATTTTCACAGGTCAAAAGTAATTGGACAAGCTGATATAATCATAAATATTAGGATTAATATTTACTTGGATACAAATCCTTTGCCATCAACCCATGGACATCACCGAATGCTGAGTTTTCTCCCTTGAGATGCGTTGCCAGGTCTTTACCCTATCCGCCTTCAGTGGCTGCTTGTTTGTGGGTCTTTCTGCCTTCAGTTTTGTCTCCAGTAAGTGGAAAGCATGCTCATTTGTGTTGAGGTCATCGGACATTTGAGAACATTTCATTTCTTCTCATCTTGATTGTTTCATTTCAGATCCATCGGGGTGGTGTAACGTACAGAGGTAAAGTTACGAAAATTGTGTGACTGTCCAAATAATTATGAACCTGACTGTGCGTCTAATTCAACAGAGAAATGGCTGCAGAACAAAAATAAAAATCAGGATTTTGCGATGACCAGTTACTGCTGAAAACCAGAGCACTTGCACAAATGTGACAATATAAAGGTGCTCAGAATTTCGTTGAGAAGAGAAGAGAAGAGAGACTTCAGCAAAATATTGTTTACTTATAAAACTCCAGTCCTCAACCCCCAGATTGGAAATGTCACGTGTAGGCATTGTATTATTTTTTTTTCAGACATGACGTATGGAACTGTCTCCTGCGATGTCAGTTTCACTTGAATCCATGTTGTGGAATGCTTTCCTCCTGATGTTTTAAATTAAATCTTTCTAGCTCAATATGCTTTTGATGAAAGAAATCGGCCTGTTGGTCCAAGGACCTTTTATATAACCGGTTTCTAATGATCTGATCAAATAACCCCTTTAAAAGCCAAGGAACCATTTGAAGAGCCGTTAAGGAACCCTTTATGGTGAGTGTGGGAGACAATTTTTATCAACAATTGTATCTGAGATCGATGCTTTTTCATCAGATCTAGGAAAGTTGATCAAAGGGAAGAAACCCATCTCCAACTGTCTCCACTTTAAACCCATAAATTACATTTCTAGCCTGTGGTTTCTCTTGACATCTGGACCTGCTGCGGTGTTTACTGTGGCAACTGTTGGCTCTTGTTTTAGAGAAACATTCATGACACGAGTTCTGAGCCATCGCTATGGACCCATGACGTGCATTGGCAGAGGGGAAACCAGGCTCTCCACTTGCTGCCAAAAACCTGTTCCTGGAACTGATGTCTTAAGCAAAAAGAGCAAGAAGATGCTGAGCAAAACGTGCAGTGTGCAATCTTGGTTTTCGAGCATGTTAGGAACACCAGTAAGCATGTCACTACCCGAAGCTCTTGTCTCTGCAGTACTAGAAGCTCTTGTCCTTGTTTCTGTGTCATATTGGCCATATCAACAGAAACGTAGAAATATTTGAGAAAATAAAATCTGAAAACGTCAAGTGCATCCAAAAACCACCCACTGTCACTGTATTTCCATTCTTGGAATTCAAAAGTGATCCCTCGGTTTCCTTCTTTTCCCTTCTACAGTCTCTTGCAGGTTATCCACTGTCTGGAAAGAAGCTGAAATCAGGAAGGCTTTAAGTTCATGGTCCAGTCCTGGATCTGATCTTCACATACTACCGAGACCGGCTCTGCCGAGCGTACTACCTGGATCGGTTCTGATCAGCGTTATGATAGTTTTAATACTCACTAAACATACTGCTGTGTGGCTATGGGTCATAATAGCATTGTAGATAAAAATGTCACAGACTTCTTTCTGTTATTTGTCTGGCTTGTTTGTCTGATAAGTAGCTTAGTTTTGAGTAATTTGCTTTATATAAATACTTAACAAGTTGCTTTAATTTTTTATTTATTTAGTATTTATTTATTTATTTTTTTTACATATGTTGGTTTGGAGAAGTTGCTTTAGCATTTACTTTTATGTAGTTAAATATAATTATTCTATAATTGAACATGTTTCTATTATATTCTATAATGAAAAGAAGATATAATCCTCTTTCTGGTAAGTTGCTTGCGATTCAATAAAAAAAAATTATTAGTCTGTTTTTTTTTATACAATGCTTAGGAAATTTTGTTTTTCTTTTAATAAATTGCATAGAATATTTTGCTTTTTGGATAAGTTTCTAGGTTTAATAAGTTTGTTTTGTAAATTTTTTTGGCATAAGTTTTTTTTTTTTTTCATAAGTCGCCTGAGAGAGTTTTCTTTTCTTGCGAAGTAGCTTTTTCTGATTCATTGGTTAAGTTGTTGTTGTTTTTAAAAAGTTGGATAAGATGCTATGCTTTATTATAAGCTGCTCTGGAATTTTTGTAGTTTTTTTTCCTTAGGTAAAAGTTTTTTTTCCCTTTCATACAGTATATGGCTTTTTGGATATGTTGTTTTTCCTTAAGAAGTCACTTGGGATAAGTTGTTTTTCTTTTATAAGTTGTTGGGGATAAGTCGTTTGCATTTTATAAGTTGTTGGGGATAAGTTGCTTGTCTTTTATAAGTTGTTGGGGGTAAGTTGCTTGTCTTTTATAAGTTGTTGGGGGTAAGTTGTTTGCATTTTATAAGTTGTTGGGGATAAGTTGCTTGTCTTTTATAAGTTGTTGGGGGTAAGTTGTTTGCATTTTATAAGTTGTTGGGGATAAGTTGCTTGTCTTTTATAAGTTGTTGGGGATAAGTTGCTTGTCTTTTATAAGTTGTTGGGGATAAGTCATTTGCATTTTATAAGTAGTTGGGGATAAGTTGTTTACCTTTTATAAGTTGTTGGGGATAAGTAGCTTGTCTTTTATAAGTTGTTGGGGATAAGTTGTTTGCCTTTTATAAGTTGTTGGGGATAAGTAGCTTGTCTTTTATAAGTTGTTGGGGATAAGTTGTTTGTCTTTTATAAGTTGTTGGGGATAAGTTGTTTGCCTTTTATAAGTTGTTGGGGATAAGTTGTTTACCCTTTATAAATAGTTGGGGATAAGTTGTTTACCTTTTATACATTGCTCAGATAAGTTGGTTTTCTTCGATAAGTTGCCTGTGATTAGTTGTTTTTCTTTGATATGCTGCTTGGGATATATATTGGTTTTCTTTGAGGGTTTTCTGGGGCTAAGCTGTTTTTTTCCTAAGTTTCTTGAGATATTTTTTTTGCTCAGGATAAGTTGGGATTTTTTTAAATAAATTGCCTGGGATATGTTTTTCTTTATAGTCTACTTAGGATAAATTGTCTTTAACAACTTTCTTGAGATAAGCTTTTAATAAGTTGCTTACGGTTTTTTGATAAGTTACTTAAGATGAAGAATTTTTAATGCATAAGTTACTTGGGATAAGTTGCTTGTTTGGATCTGATGCTCTGTTTAATATGTTGTTTTGTTTTCTTGATATGTTTTTAATTTGACATGTTGCCTTTTTGGAAAAGTTGATATTTTTGGTAAACTTAATGATCCGCTAGCGTGATTGGTGCTTCTCAAATTTTTTGGCTGTAAGTACGTAGGGGAGAGTTTGGAACTTTTTAAAAAACTTTCCATTTGCTTGGGAGCTCCATCAAATATGGACAAATATTTGAGCCTCTTTAAATGTTACACAGGTGGAACGATCAGAAAATTCTGTTATTATAGTTTATAGAGTTACAAATCATTTGAACTTGCTGGAACGTGCGCCTGATGATTTGCCTGACTTTTTTCCTGTTGATCTTTTTGCCTTTAAGACTTGGATTTCCTCCACCTTGCTCCGAGTGCTGAAAACTGCACCGTGCTCCCACTCGACAAAACTCCTGAACTTTGCGAAACTTAAAGAACTCCCTGTGTCTGACCTGCGGGTCTTTTCACCACGAATGATGGCTGTGTTTATGTCTGAAAGCAGCAGCGAGCGGCTCTGAGGTTACGACGCTGTTTTTAGCCTCAGCTGAGGTGAGACGTCAGGCAGAATAACTTAATATTTACAATTTAGTTGCTTTAAATGCATCTTATAGAAACAACATGGAGATGTCAGGGGTGACCGCATAAATATGTTCGTGTAGGTGCCACCATGAACAGGGTTTTGAAAGTTTCCTGCCCTTCACTTGACCTTTAACTCCATGTAAAAATAACAGGGGCTTTAAAAAAAAAAAATCCCTTGAATGTTTGATTTATTTGAGAAGTATGAAAATGGCAGCAATAGGAAAATGACACAGTGTTAAAACTGGGATTATTTTTGGCCTCTTTTGGTTTCCTCTAAACCTTTAAATCTAACAGAACTACAAGGTCGATCCAGATATTAGTCAAATAATCAATGCGTAAACTAAATAAACGTTTAGAACCCTTAAGCGTTGATACTCTGATTCAACCATTACAGCTTCTACGTCGCATGTAGAATTGTTAGCTCAATAGTTAAGACGTTGGTCTACTGATCAGGAGGTCGTGAGTTCAGATCTCAGCTCCTCCAAACTCTGACTGTTGGGCCCTTGAGCAAGGCCCTTAACCCTCAACATCTCAGATGTGTACATGAGATAAATGCAATTTGCTCTGGATAAGCGTGTCTACCAAATGCTGTAAAAAATCCGAAAAGGTTTCACATATAACCCTTTTAAGAGGATAAGAACTCGATTATTCAGTGAATTTTCAAAGAACACCTGAAGAATCCTTTTTTTTAAATATTTTTTTTAACACATGTACAAAGTACTAAGAACTAAATAAACACCTGGCAGGTTCTAGGTCTTACGAAGAAAATAAAGAGCGATAATTTGGAGCTTGTAACACACACACACACACTTACCCAGTTAATACCCACACTCCTAGAAGGAAGGGTTCTTTAAGGGATCTTTAAGGGTTTGATGGATTTTTCCGAGCTTCTACTCGTAACTCTTTCTGGTTGGAAAACATTTTGCTTTATGGTACTGCTCAGAACATTTAAGGTTTCAAATGTGTTTAAGAGTGCGTATAAAACTTAAAAGTAATATACCACTAGAGCTGGGCAATGTGACAATACGATAATTAATGATGATGTTTATTTGAGATGTTTCAGGTATGATTTTTCTAATCATACCTGACAAATTTCGATTAGAAACAGCTTATCACCCACCCCTGTACATCACTTATTACTTCAAGCCATTACTGCCTTTTCTGCAACATAGACCTTTAAAAATACACCCAAGTGGAAAAGTACTCTCCTGCACGAAGCCATGCTTTCGTTTCTGCGGCTTTTCCTCTTGGGGGTCTCAGTATGTGATCAGGTGTGCAGGAGGCCTCACTCCGCTCACGCCGCCATCATGGTGCTGCCAAGGTATGTCCTGTTCCCCCGGGTTCCCCATCCATCTCTCAGCTCCTGGAGCCAGCACACATGTGTGTGAGTGTGAGTGTGTGTTCATAAAGGCACATTTGATCATCTAAGAAGTCTTACATCCTCGGACTGAAAACGGCTGGGAAAAGGCAGCAGACGTTGAGTGGTGTAGCTCAGAGTTCTACAACTGTGCGTGAGATGAAAATTAAAAAAAAAAAAAATCCTACTCCTGCCCGCTTCTTAAGAAATTCCTCACGCAGTCCTTTAAAGCGAAATAAAATTGAATCTAAATAAAATTCTTGCACCGTGGGTTACGGGAGTTTGACGAACGCAGAACGTTGTCATTTTCTTTAATCGCAGGTCTATCGTCAGAGGATCTCCGTCATATAATTTGATGTGGAGAACACTTTATTGCACAGTTTTTCTATGTAACAAGTAATAATCATATCTAATCATAATCCATTCTTTGTGGTACCAGAAGGACCAGAAACAAAAAATTCTAATCTAGAGAGTTTTGCTCCAGTACCTCTTCATGTCCTTTCCGTTTGTGCTCCATTTTTATGTTTATAACCGAAATTCATTCTGACGTTTTTGGCTTTTCACTGTTAGAAACGAACCGCTTCACTTAAGCAATGCGATGTGATTGGACCGCTAATTAGGCACTTCAAAATCACGGGATCAAAGTAAACAAAGACGTAAGATGTGCGTCATAAAAGTCATGTGACTTTGCCTCAACCAATCATAGGCTGCGGAAAAGTAAAAATGCCGGAGATTAAGATGCGCCAGTTTCCCCAGATAGTGACGATTTTGTTCTCTTGAATCATTTGTTTCATTCGCAAATGATTTATACGATATTTCAGTTTTTCACATTTTTTTTGCAAGGTAAATCCGCAACTTGGATGGAAACATAGCTATTGTAATGCGTTACAATAGTTATTAGTGAGGCCAGCAGGGGGCGCTCACCCTGTGGTCTGTGTGGGTCCTAATGCCCCAGTATAGTGACGGGGACACTGTACTGTAAAAATAGCACTGTCTTTCAGATGAGACGTTAAACCGAGGTCCTGACTCTCTGTCTCTGTTTTAATGACTCTCTGTCGTTAAAAATCCCAGGACACTTATTGTGAAAGAGTAGGGGTATAACCCCGGCGTCCTGGCGAAATTCCCCTATTGGTCCTTCTCTATCATGGCCACCTAATAATCTCCATCTCTGAATCGGCTACATCTCTCTCTGCTCTCCATTAATAGCCGGTATGTGGCAGGCGTCCTGGCACACTATGGCTGCCGTCACATCATCCAGGTGCAAACTAGTGGTTGTTGAGGATATCCGTATACCAACCCCCCCACCCCTTACTATGTAAAGCGCTTTGAGTGTCTAGAAAAAAGTGCTATATAAATGTAACTAACTAACTAAATTATATCATGTGGAACAAGTCTCAGGAATGAGTTGCACCGGTTAAATGGCGTAATTTAGCTGTTGGTTCGTGCAGTTAGCTACAATTTCACAATGAGGCGTGAGCAATTACGTGGGCTTACCTGTGTTGGAACGCCAAAGGGGCAATAAACGGCTCGAAATACGTCTTGTCCTTTCATAAATACGCAAATGACTCCACATGTAGACATTCATCACGCTGTGTGAAGCATAAACAACGTGCCACTAAAGCCTGTGTTATTCTTACTTTTAACTACATTTGCATCTAGGCAAGACGGCTGCCGCGTGTATCCTGCATCACTCGTGCATGTCTTCAGAAGTTAACGCTGACCTCGACACGGTGCATTACCGATGTAAATGTCGAGGGAGCTGTAGTAGCTGTAGATGTGACGTCACATCAGCACCAGAACGAGACAAACTTACTCGCTGTTTTCACAGCGAGATTTGTTCAGTGGCCTAGTGTACCGTCTCCGTCGGTCATGCTGCCGCCGTTTCCACCTACTTCACAAGATAAACAATAAAGTCGCCTTCCACGTGTTTGCTGCTGACATGCAAAATGACAGGAAGTAGCGGTCGCGGCCGCACAAGTCGGTCAGGCCTTGATCATGCCTCAAAGTGACACTTAAAAACATTTCAAATTTATATCGATATATTATATATGCTGGTGTAAAACGACATATATATAGGACTAAATCATGCCTTAAGGCAACAACATGCTAAATAGGTGCTGATAGAAGCCTCAAAGTGATACTGAAAATATGTGTCAAAAAAGTCTTAGTCAGGTCACAATGTGTGAAATGGGATCAAACCTGAAGGCTACCCACATCGGATGTAGTTGTAGTGATGGAGGACTGCATCTATGCGTTTAAAACTAGGATAAATGTAGGATTGTGACATTGTTAAAAGAGTAAATAAGTTAGAGGATGGACACACATTCCTGCCACACCAAACACAGCTGCGCCTGTGTCCTTGCCTAACCCTCCTCGTTTTGTAACGTAGCTATAGTATGTCATGACCCAAAAATCCTCTGGACGATCACCCGAGGCAGGACGACGACCAGATTCTGATCGTCATCCCGGGACGGAGTACGAAGAGGACGGCCTGAGACTGCTTTAATAACACAACAGACTTTTTGTGATTGTGAAATTTTGTGATTGTGGATTGTGAAATTCAAACTTTTGTTGATTTGAACCGAAACGCACCCCTGGGTGGAACAGAATAACGGTGTAAATAGGACACTGATGTTAAATTATCTGACAAACAAACGAAAACGGACCTGGGACACCAGATCAGGCGGATAACTTTCACTGCGTGCAGCGGATCTTTTCATTTAAATGATAAACGACTACAATCAACAGAGCTCATTTTTAACAACGGCAATCGAATACAAAAGCGTTTAGCAAGCAAGAGCAAGAGTTACTGTGAGCACGCTAAAGCTGATTATGTTCCTTTGACAGCACATCCTGAAGTGTTTTATATATCCACTTATATACCAAAGCAGTTTGCCAACAGTTAAAATTTCTTATCTATTAAAGAGACACATAATACTTTTTATCCATTTAGAGTTACATTTAATGTTGTAGAACATCCAAGAAACATTATAACGATACATCAGCTATAATTAGACTTAGACCATCCTATGCTAAGTAGAATATTTACTGAGCAGTTTTTCTCCAGCATTTTCGATCTATAGCGAGCGTTTCGGCGTCGCCCCGTGCGATGTTCAGTACCTTCAGAACTTGTATGAAAGTTCTTCTCCAGGTTTTCCTGGGACGTCCTCGTTGCCGTTTAGAGCCCTCTCATTGGCGCCATCTCACTGCGGTCTTTGGGATCCGTTTGTTCTCCATGTGAAGGATGTGGCCAGCCAGTCGGAGTCTACTTTGTATGACGATGTTGTGGAGTTTGGACGCGCCACTTCTTCGGAGCACCTCTTCGTCAGTGATATGGTCGTAGTATCGGATCTTTAGGATGCAGCGTAGGCACCTCTGCTGGAAGATATCGAGATTCTTGTTGATACTTGTTGATGCCTTCCAAGTCTCGCTCGCGTAGATGGCTGTAGGGATCACGATGGAGGTGAACGGGTGGAGCTTGATCTTCAGGGAGATGGATGGTGAGGACCCTTTCCCTCACCAGCTTCTCTTTATTCTCTTACTTGAAGTCAACAAGATGAAAAAACGTAAGGACTCGAGGACATTCCAGTTTTATTCCAGAAGCTACTTGGAAAGATTCAGTGCTAATTTGAATTTTTTTGAGCTTTTCTGAAAACTTTGGAAGGTCCACTGTGATCAACCCCCCACCCCCCCCCCCCACACACACCCCAAAACCCAAACAAACAACAAAGAGGCAACTGTTAAATGCTTCTTTGCTAATTCCTGCTTCTTTCATAGATAATTCAATATGTGTACAAGAAGTTACATTACAAGGATGCTCTATTTAGCTCCGCCCATCTCAAACCAGTCAAAGGAAAACACCAGAAATTGAAGGCCTTGATAACAGAAGAATAATGAAGCTAATTATAACACGAAGTGCACAGGATTTTTTTTTAATGACTGCTGTTGAAGAATCTTTAAACTCTTTCATTTGTTTGCTTTTCCTCGGCACCAGGGATGTACCAGGACAGACGCCAGCTCTCACATGGTTTCCCTCGTCTCCTGGTCGGTAAACTGTCGCCTCCGCCCAGATTGGGTTACTCACCACTCAGCACTGTGATGTCATTACCAGACTACGAGCCTTTAATTCTTTGTGTTTATGGGATCCTGTGTATATATATATATAAATATATATAAAAACCTAAACTATACACTCTTCTTTAATTAAAGAATTAGGACTGTCTGCTCGGCCGTGCTGGTTAGATAGTATTTTTAGGTATGGCCACATACGTAACACCACTAAATCGCTGAAATAGTATTTAAGAACGTTTTGGTTTTGAATCGATTCAACAATAATAATAAAGTAAAAGGACCCGTTCATGTTTGCACGTCTCCTTCGTTCTCAGACGGCTGTGAAGATGAATTATGTTCGATAGACGTGAGACGCATTTGACTTGGGGGAAAATGATCCAAAAATTGTCATCGAGGTCCAGAAATGAGCCAAAAACAATTCCTATTTGCTATAAATTTTTTAATTATATTGGTGTGTAGTGTGTGAGAGTGTCCCAAAAGGAAAAAGAAAGCCGTGATATTAACGTCTGCTTAAATCATTTGTTCTTTGTCTTTTACGCAAAGCATACAGCTGTATCCATTACGGGATAGAAAGCATACCTAACAATCGCTCCTTCTCTTTACCTCCCTCTCCCTCTCTCCTTCTGTCGAGCTACACATGATATTATGGAGATGGCAGTGATCCTGACCCTTTCTGCTCTCCGGACCTGCCTGATCCATCCTGATGCCCTACTTCTGGATGGAGCTCTCATCGACTGGAAGGTGCAGCATGGAGATTGCTGAGGACGGTACCGCTTAAAGTACCATGGAAATGGTTTTGGATCTCATGTACATTCTCACTGTTGTGCTGGAACTACGGTTGCTGCGATGGCCTTGGGACTGCAATTACCACATACAGTTTTGCACTCAGGTCTCCTTTAGTGATCAGTGGACTAGTTCACCAAACAGACTTCATATAAAAACCATAACGAACTTTCTTTTACTTTCACACTATCCAGATGAGGACGGGTTCCCTTCTGAGTCCGGTTCCTCTCAAGGTTTCTTCCTCATATCATCTTAGGGAGTATTTCCTTTCCACAGTTGCCAGCGGCTCGCTAAACAATCGAGGTTGTTTGAACCCTAACCCTAACCCTCGCAGAATTGATCGATCATGCGGTTCGGTTTTACTCTTTACCTTGACAAAGAATTAAAGACACACACGTTCCTCCTCGACCTACTACACTAACATGCAAATTCACTTATAGATCCAACAATGTTGGATTGTAACAACATTCAGTAACACACCTCATGACGAACAAACCACAACGAAAGAGTTCTACAGATACTCGTCTGAGCTATACGCTTTCAAGCTTGCGAATACGCTTAATTCGCAAGAAATGGCTAGAAAAGACTTTTCATTTTGATCATAAATGGGCTAAACGTCCTCCGCGAAGTAAGGATTTATTATTAAACGGATTGTACGTTCATACTGTAATTTCACAACTACTTCTTTCCACATTTTTTTTTCTCTCTTTTAAAACTGATTACTAGCATAGATAAAGCAATCTACTGTAGCTAGCATTGTTTCAAGGTGTTCAGAATCAGTAATTATGATGACGTTATTCAACCAGTTAATCTTCTGGATAAATAAATAAATAAATAAAAACCACCCAGATCTCTGTAGCTACAAATTGAAATCCATTAAGTTGCTCAAATTGATCAACGTTAAATAAAAATTTTTTAAAGCGTTTTTTTTTTTTTTTCCTCCGGCAAAGAGACTTATATGTTCGGCCGAGATGACGCGAACAAATGAAATGTTCAAGAAATGCATTTGTCTTTGCCATCGTTTTCTAATCCCTACTCTGGGTTTTATCAGACTTGAGGGAGGGAATGGATTTAGTGATAAACGATAAACACAGACGAGTGAGTAACCGCGGGAGAGCACAAAGTGCCTCGAAGCGAACGATCGTCTTTACTCCGCAGAACCAGCGTTACTGAGTAATCGTCTGCGGTCAGATTCCCGATACTTAACACGATGATACTGTACGTGTTTATATGCAGAACGTTAGTGGACTATTTGAAAGCGAGGTAGCTGAAGTGTCTAAGAGCTAATGTACATATACACGTATCTGGATTGGATTCTGCTTGGATTTCAACTGAGTACGTTTCCACTTGTAGTCAATTCTGATTGCTGTATCTATGTTTAACATGCAAATCAGCTCATTAACATTTGACCGTGCTGTTTTTATGCTTTCATTTGGTTTCTGTAGAAGATTTTGGCTTGAGGAATCAAAACGCACCAACCTTGATACTGTAGGAGCATGTTATGATGTTATGGTATGATGTTAGGACGTAAGACGGTGGGAGAAGTTGCTGAATGTGGCTTTGAGAGCATAACAAAAGAACGATTAAAGAACATGACATACTTTTTATGCATTTAATATGTAATGTAATGTTGTGGAACATTCGTGAAAGAAGTTATAGCAGCTATAAACAGTTGTTCTTTCAGCCCCTCGTCGTTCTGTTCAGAGTCAAATCTCAGTCAGCAGTAATTATGCTACTTGGGACGCAAACGCACGGGTCGAAGTTTCTACATCCGAGACAGAAGGAATGCTTTACACGTCCCGGTGCTGAGGCACGCTGTGGGTCAGTGAGGGCGAAGGCGAGGCTGAAAGACCTGGTCTGTGCTACCTGTGGCTGTGCGGTTCCCCTGAACAGCCCCCACACCTCCCCTCAAATCCATAACCCCTGGAGGGCATGAGCATGGAAAATCCCAGAGCGCCCGAGCAGAGGAGGAGAAAGATCCAGAGACAGGTAGGCAGATGTTGAGCTTCTGATCCGCGCTCGGGTCAGAACGTTGAAAAATGGCCCGTCAGCCTTTCAGGAAGCTCTGTTCAGTATTGTAGGACTGGATGACTCTTTCCTGGAACTGAATGATTCAGGGATGATTCAGAGAAATACACGCAATAAATTATTTCTGCAGGACAAGAGGAAAAAAAAACAACAACCCCAGAACGATTCACTGTTTTTGGATTCATTCGTTGGAGCTTGTTAAAATTTCCAAAGAACGAACACGAACACACACACACACACACACACACACAGAGGTTTGAGAACTTATGTCCCTGGAGTTATATTTCTATAACTAATGAACTAATCATTCTTTCTTGAATGCAATAATGAGAAATTTATGAGTCATAAATCCATAATCAGATTTTAAAAAATGGCTAACATTTTCAACAAAGCCATGTGGATTCTGAATAAACTATGAATGCATTCCCAACTTTTTATAATGCATTCATGAAGAATTATACACATTGTTATTATATGAGTAATTAGATAGAAAATGCATTAGAGTATAGAGCAATGTTTATAATGCATTATGAATTACAAAATGCAGAAAATGTGTGGAGTCTGCGGTCTGACATTGTTGGGGGGGGGGGTAGACAGATTGTAAAAGACAGGGGGGTAGACAGATTGTAAAAGGGGGGGGGTAGAAAGATTGTAAGAGAGAAAGAGAGGGGGTAGACAGATTGTAAGAGAGAAAGAGAGGGGGTAGACAGATTGTAAAAGAGAGAGAGAGGGGGTAGACAGATTGTAAAAGAGAGAGGGGGAGGTTAGACAGATTGTAAAAAGGACAGAGAGGAGGTAGACAAATTGTAAAAGAGACAGAGAGGGGGTAGACAGATTGTAAAAGAGAGGGGGGGTAGAAAGATTGTAAGAGAGAAAGAGAGGGGGTAGAAAGATTGTAAGAGAGAAAGAGAGGGGGTAGAAAGATTGTAAAAGAGAGCGAGAGGGGGTAGACAGATTGTAAAAGAGAAAGAGAGGGGGTAGACAGATTGTAAAAGAGAAAGAGAGGGGGTAGACAGATTGTAAAAGAGAAAGAGAGGGGGTAGACAGACTGTAAAAGAGAGAGGGGGTAGACAGATTGTAAAAGATAGGGGGGGGGGTTAGACAGATCGTAAAAAGGACAGAGAGGAGGTAGACAGATTGTAAAAGAGACAGAGAGGGGGTAGACAGATTGTAAAAGAGAGGGGGGGTAGAAAGATTGTAAGAGAGAAAGAGAGGGGGTAGACAGATTGAAAAAGAGAGAGAGGGGGTAGACAGATTGTAAAAGAGAGGGGGGGTAGAAAGATTGTAAGAGAGAAAGAGAGGGGGTAGACAGATTGTAAAAGAGAGAGAGGGGGGGGGTTGGACAGATTGTAAAAGGTGGGGGTAGACAGATTGTAAGAGAGAGAGAGGGGGTAGACAGATTGTAAAAGAGGGGGGGGGGTAGACAGATTGTAAAAGAGAGAGAGAGGTGTAGACAGATTGTAAAGAGACAGATAGTGGGGTAGTCAGATTGTAAAAGAGACTGGGGGGTAGACAGATTGTAAAAGAGAGAGGGGGTAGACAGGTTGTAAAAGAAAGAGAGAGAGGGGTAGACAGATTGTAAAAGAGGGGGGGGTAGACAGATTGTAAAAGAGAGGGGGGATAGACAGATTGTAAAAGAGAGGGGGGATAGACAGATTGTAAAAGAGAGGGGGGGATAGACAGATTGTAAAAGAGACAGAGAGAGGGGGGTAGACCGATTGTAAAAGAGACGGGGGGGGGGGGGGGGTAGACAAATTGAAAGAGAGCGAGAGGGGTAGACAGATTGTAAAAGAGAGAGAGAGGTGGGTAGACAGATTGTAAAAGAGAAAGGGGGGGGGGTAGACAGATTGTAAAAGAGACAGAGAGGTGGGGTAGACAGATTGTAAAAGAGACGGGGGGGTTAGACAGATTGAAAGAGAGAGAGAGGGGGTAGACAGATTGTAAAAGAGACGGGGGGGGGGGGGTAGACAGATTGAAAGAGAGAGAGAGGGGGTAGACAGATTGTAAAAGAGACAGGGGGGGTAGACAGATTGAAAGAGAGAGAGAGGGGGTAGACAGATTGTAAACGAGACGGGGGGGGGTAGACAGATTGAAAGAGAGAGGGGGGGTAGACAGATTGTAAAAGAGACAGGGGGGGTAGACAGATTGAAAGAGAGAGAGAGGGGTAGACAGATTGTAAAAGAGACGGGGGGGGGTAGACAGATTGAAAGAGAGAGGGGGGGTAGACAGATTGTAAAAGAGACAGGGGGGGTAGACAGATTGAAAGAGAGAGAGAGGGGTAGACAGATTGTAAAAGAGACGGGGGGGGGTAGACAGATTGAAAGAGAGAGGGGGGGTAGACAGATTGTAAAAGAGACAGAGAGGGGGGGTAGACAGATTGTAAAAGAGACAGAGGGAGTAGACAGATTGTAAAAGAGAGAGAGGGAGTAGACAGATTGTAAAAGAGAGAGAGGGAGTAGACAGATTGTAAAAGAGACAGAGAGAGGGGGGTAGACCGATTGTAAAAGAGACGGGGGGGGGGGGGGGGTAGACAAATTGAAAGAGAGCGAGAGGGGTAGACAGATTGTAAAAGAGACAGAGAGGGGGGTAGACAGATTGTAAAAGAGACAGAGGGAGTAGACAGATTGTAAAAGAGAGAGAGAGACAAATAGACACAGGGATAGACCAACAGACAGAGAAAGACAGACACACAGAGACAGACAGACAGACAGACAGACAGATACAAACAGGTAGTCATGCAGACAGACAGTAAGACCTCTTGTAAGAACTTGTTCTCAGCAGACCCAATTACTAAATGATAGGATACCTGCCTTGCAAAATTTTCAATTCATCTCGACCTTCCGGAAGAATAAAAACCATAAACATCCTCGTCTGCTTAAAGACGTCCTAGATTCACTTCCCCGGGACTCCAGCGGCGTCTCTTTGGGAACAATCCCACAAGAAAATCAAATATATTTCAGGAATACCTGTTCTTCAGAACCTCAAATTAGACACAAATGATTTTGTTTATTGCAAAACGTGTTCCCAATGCCACAAACGCCACACAGGTGAAACTAAAAACACATTAATATTAATGTTAAAACAACACGTACACAACATCACTACTGTAACAACACAAAAAACACACAAATCATCATCTTAAAGAGCACGGTTTGAATAAATGATCAATCTCAGGGCTGGAAGCGAAGCTAACCTGGACAGGTACACAGAGGAAAAAGACTGAAGTGAGATGGACATTCAGATTAACAACATGGTTTCCCATGGGACTTAACGAAAGGCTACAAACGACAACAACAAAAAAAGCTAAATGAGCACAGTTTAAAGAACAAGCCAGAGATATTCTTATTGCCTTATTGTCTACATGAGGGCGGAATCGGTATTCCTTATACTGCATAAGTTTCAGAGTTTACGTCACGTTTTAACTTCAAACCAAGCCACCATGGTCATGTTTGAAGCATCAAGTCAGGGGTTTCCGTTGTCCACACAAGAGCAGAAACCACATTCGCTCTATAACCCAACTCCTAACCCATAACCCAAACCCCTAACCCCTTACCCCAACCCTCACCCTAACCTTAACCCAAAATCCTAACCCCTAAAGCTTAGCCCCCGGACCTAAAACCCTAACCTGACCCTGATCCCAACCCTTTACCATAAAGTCTAACCTGAACCCCTGGCCCAAACCCTAACCCCTATCCCAAATCCTGTACCCTATCCCTGTCCTAATCCTACCCATAACCTAACCCATTAACTCCTATCTCTTATACCAACCCCTGACCACAACCCCTAAACTTAACCCCTAAACCTAACCCCTTACCCCAACTCTCACCCAAACTTAACCCAAAATCCTAACCCCAACCCCTAACCTAAAACCCACTGATAGAAATACAGAGAGAGTGCAAGAGAGATAGAGAGAGGCAGACAGAAATAAACAAATACAAATAGACAGATACCGAGACAGAAAGAGAGAGAGAGAGAGAGAGAGAGAGAGACAGACAGACAGATAGCTAGACAGACTGTGTGCACTCTGAGAAATTGTGTCAGTAGAAGACTTAAACAGAAAAATATTTCAGAATTGTAGATTGCACACAGAAACATGAACAGATGTATAAACTAAATGTATGAATCTAAATCAACACACAGCACCATCAGATTTCATATAAATATGATCACGTGTAGAAATGAGACTCTAAACTCCTTCAGCAGACAGTAGGGATGTGATTTTTGTTGAGTGTTTGGCGCCCCCTGCTGTTTATCTACTGTAACTGACTAGCAACGCATCCACTATAGAAATACTTTAACAGGAAAAAATGGTGCCTAGTTGCTTATTAAGATCATAAAAAAATGTGGACATGAACCACATTCATCTTTTATATCACTATAGGGTTAATATCATTTATTATTTACTTTTATATTATTTATGACGCAGATCCATTTGTAAAATGCTCCTTGATAGAAGCTAAAGAATGTTTGATAAGGAACGGCTTCCTCTCCACATGATTGCAGCACCACTTCAAGAGAGATTACAGAAATGCACGCTATCATATTCTTGATAACATTTTCTCCTATAAAGTACTTTGATGGCTAATAAAGATGCGATATGTCAGAGAAAAAAAATAATCTGTCTCGGTGTGGACCATGAACCCGTCGTTCTGCCACATCACCAACGTGACAAACATCACAATCATTTACCGCTGTGTGTTTATCACCGGGTAATATTTCACCAGCTTTTACACTTTATTACATTCACTCGGCTAAGTGGAACAATGTGTGGGGTCAACGCTGACACTGGGGGGAGAAACAGACGGAAAGAGTAAGAGAGAAAGAAAGAGTGAGAGAGAAGGAGATGGACAGAGAGACATGCACATACAGACAGACACAGACAGAGAGGAAGAGAGACAGGCATAGACACAGTTGGAAAAACAGGCAGATACAGAGAGAGAGGCGGACAGATACAAAGAGAGACAGGCAGACACAGACAGAGAGACAGGCAGAGAGGCAGACAGATACAGATAGACAAACAGACAGACAGGCAGACTGAGAGAGATGAAGTTACAGACAGAGAAGCACAGTGAGAGACAGGCAGAGAGAGAGAGAGAGAGAGAGAGAGAGAGAGAGAGAGAGAGAGAGAGAGAGAGAGAACGAGGCCAATAGATAGAGAGACAGACAGGCAGACTGAGAGAGATGAAGTTACAGACAGAGAAGCACAGTGAGAGACAGGCAGAGAGAGAGAGAGAGAGAGACCAATAGATAGAGAGACAGACTAAGAGAGAGAGAGAGAGAAAGAGAGAGGCAGATAGACAGAGAGACAGACTTAGAGAGAGAGAGAGAGAGAGAGAGAGAGACTAAGACAGAGAGGGGGGGAGGCAGATAGACAGAGAAACAGACTGAGAAAGAGAGACAGAGTGAGAGAGGCCGATAGACAGAGAGACAGACTGAGAGAGAGAGAGAGAGAGAGAGTGAGAGAGGCCGATAGATAGAGAGACAGATTAAGAGAGAGAGAAAGAGAAAGAGAGGCCGAAAGAGAAAGAGAGGCCGAAAGACAGCAAGACAGACTAAGAGAGAGAGAGAGAGAGAGAGAGAGAGGCTGATAGACAGAGAGAAAGACTAAGAGAAAGAGAGAGAGAGAGAGAGAGAGAGAGAGAGAGAGCTATAGACAGTGAGACACAGGTACACAGACAGACAGGGAGACAGATGGGAGACAGGCAGTTACAGCCAGAGAGGCATTCAGAGAGAGGAAGTTACAGACACAGAGACAGACAGATAGAGACAGTGAGACAGATACACAGACAGTGATACAGGGAGACTGACAGGGGACAGTTTTCTCATATCAGTAGAATAAATTATACATTTTAGAACTGGAACATTTTGAACACACTGTAAACAGACTCTTCAACTTTATTCAACAAATAAAATGTAATAATTACAGTACAGTACGCGTGTACGTGTGTATATACAATATAATGCCTAATACAATGTCCTGATATTATTATTTTTTAAAACCCAGATGATATAAAGGTGAAGTGTCTGAAGAGGTCCCATATCACTATTCCCTAAATTAGAAAGTCAGGAACAGAGAGAACTCACCATGCACAGAATGATTGGATTTGGATTCAACTTAAGGACAATAATGCAACCAATGTGATTATAAGATGATCGCGTCACCGTAGAAACGACGGCACGCAACAAGGAATGTGGTCTGTAAGGAATAAAAGTCATAAACCTGACACAAATTGTGTGCTTTGCATAATCGTTGGTAAATTGCTGTGGTATAAGAGGAAGAAAACACTTCGGGGTGTGCTGTTATAGGAAATAAATCACCTTTGCTGTGGTAACAGTAACGCTGCTTCATCACACCACGCTGTCGTTGATTCATTTCCTGTAACAACACACATCCTGACATGCTTTATTCCTCGTATACCTCAGTGGTTTGCCAACAATTGCGTAAATTACGACTCAACAGTATTGCATGCAGCTCGTTTGCTAATTCAGAAGATGTAGGCACAACAGTTTTTTTTTTGTTGTGCCATTCAGGCCCATCAGCTCCCCCTGCTGGCGATGATTTATTTCATCCCCACACTCTTCTTCAAATTTCCTTCACGCAATTTTTCTCACATGACTAATCGATATAATCTACATTTTTAGGGCCGCCGTTTATCCGGTAACACACGACCGGATAATTATTCCAATCTGTCTGATGGGGACAGTGGTGGCTTAGCGGTTAAGGCTCTGGGTTATTGATCGGAAGGTCCAGCACTGCCAGGCTGCCCCTGTCGGGCCCTTGAGCAAGGCCCTTAACCCTCTCTGCTCCAAGGGCACTGTATCATGACTGATCTTGCACTCTAACCCACCTTCCTAACACAGTGGGGTATGCAAAGAACAGAATTTCACTGTGCTGTGACCAATAAAGACTCATTAATCAACAAAGATCTCATTAATGCTAACAAAAAAAAATAAAATTTAAGAAGAGCGATTTAAAAAAAATTATGTCGTCTCAACGTCCTCCAGTGGGCTGACTGAGATTTGAATACGTTGTTCGTTGGCTACGTTGTTTGTTCTCTGAGCTCCGAGTACTTTTACCGCCCCCTGCTGGAGATAACTTATTTCATCTCCGCATTTTGTTCGTGACAGACAAAATCAGTTTCCTGTTTAGGGCGTCATGTATCTGGTATCAGACAAAATTTAGGAACGTGTGTTAGTGCGTATTTATTGTATCGTATAGAATGACGTTGCCATTGAGCGTGTTTTCGGCTACGTCGTGCGCTCCCTGAACGCCAGCTAATCAGAAACGAGTGTTTTTCATGGTCTTGGTGTAAGAGGGAATATACATATCATTAGCAAATAGACATTAGCAAACATTAGCAGTGTGAGTGTGTATGCGAAGGTCTAGATAAGACAATGTTATGAAGTGTGTGCGTGTACGTGTGTGTGTGTGTGTCTGTCTGTCTGTCTGCTCAAAGACATGTGTGAACTGCGGGCTTGGTGAGACAGCTGTCTATCTCCAGTGTCATTTCTGCAGTCGGTGTGTGTGTGTAGAGCTGAGCGCCAGGCTGTACGGCGAGCAGAGGAACTCCAGCTAGCGCTGCCAAAGAAGAGAGAGAGGCAGGAGTGAGTTTAGAATGTTGTCCATGTTCAGCAAAAAAGAAAAAACAAAACAAACAACAACAACATAAAAACCCAGAAACAGAAACATTGGCTGTAATGGTACAAGTATTAATGACAGAAGACAGATATCAACATCCTGCCTTGCTCTGTGTGTGTGTTTGTGTGTGTGTGTGTGTGTTTGTGTGTGTGTGTGTGTGTGTGTGTGTGTGTGTGTGTTTAACTGTTAGAGTTGTTGTAACAGCTAGAACTCAAGTTAAAAAGAAATAAACACAAGAACGCTTGAGGAACCCTACAGTATTTTCAAATAGTACAGCAACACTGCCTAACATCATATTTAACAAGATGCAGAAAAGGAATAGGGTTCTTTATGTACGTAGAACCTTACACCATTAGAACATTTAGAATGCATAAGGGGTCTTTGGTTGTCCTCTCTGGGGGAACACTTCAAATTTAATGTAGAACTCTATAGAAAACCTTTTTCTAGAACCTTACACAAATTTAGAACCTTCTTCTGGGGGAACCGATAAAGTTCTAGATACAAACCCATAAACGTGTCTCCCTATCAAAAAGGGTTCCAAGTAGAGCCATTTTAGAATGCTAAGAACCCTTAATTACTCAACAAACCCTTGAAGAACTCTTGAAGATCTTTTTTTCTGGGTGTATCGCGTACAAAATGATTGAGAGATGATTATTAAAAAGGGTTCTGCTAAAAGGGGTCTGCTTGGAACTCTTTCTGATAGAACCTTACACAAATTTAGAAATCATAAGGGTTCATCAGTTATCCCTCTGGAAGAACTGTTGGAGATTTTAGAATCTCCAGAACCCTTCAACAGTGTGTCCCCAGTCAGAATGGGTTCCTAAGACAAGTGGTTCTTGGTTCATAGGCTCCTAAAAGGGTTTTAAAAAAGGGAACCCTCTTTGATAGAACCGTACACAAATTATACACAAGCTAAGAACCCATAATTATCCAACAAACCCTTAAAGAACACTTAACAAACCATTTTTTTTCTAAGAGTGTATCAGATACCAAAACAGTTCAATTTTAAACATCTGACAGGTTCTGGAAGAAAACTGTAACCAAATGATGGGTTCTTAGCATGATGGGTCATTTGGTTCAGATTATATGTAGAACCCTACAATCAGAAAGGGTTCTACGTTGAGTCTGTTTAGTCTATTTAAGAGTCTAAGAACCCTTAATTACTCAACAAACCCTTAAAGAACCCTTGGAGAACCCATTTAAAAAAAAAAAGATTGTACCAAGTACCAATTATGGGTGGTTATGGGTTCTTAGTGTTCTAAAAGGGTTCTACATGGAAAACCTTTTGATAGAACCCTACACAAATTTTGAACTCTTAAGGGTTTATCAGTTATCCTTGTGTGGGAATCATTAAAGGTTCTATACATAGAACTTTACAACTGTATTTCTTTATCAGAAAGAATTCCAAATAGTACCCATAATTCTCCCGTGAACCTTTATAGAACCCCTAAAGAGCCCATGTTTCTAAAACTCTTTTCTAAATGTTAAACTACTGACAGGTTCTTGGTGTTAAGAAGAAAATAATAACCAATAATTAGGAGTTTGTATCGCACACCAACCCTGAAGGGGTCTGTAAAGTTCTTCAATGATTTGTCGGCTAATGATGGGTTTTTACCTACCAAAAATTGGTTCTAACTCTTCCTGATTAAAAAAACCTCCACTTTGCAGGGTTCTACATACAACCATAAAGGGAGCCACCATGGGTATCACTTTTAGAGAGTGTTCCTTTTGTTACTGTCACGGTAACACCTGAGGAACCCTGTTCTTTTTGAAGAGTGTATACAGTGTGTAGTACTTAAGCCCGATTCTGTTGGTTTCAGCTTGAATTTCAGTTTAGTTAGCAGTTTGCAGTGACTTACAGGATGGTACAGGGAGGATGACGGAGGTGAAGTTTGGCAGTGCCACTTGTTCCGGGTGTAGGTTCCGTGGCAGAATCGGGTCTACATGAGGGCTGAAACCGAGCACTTCTGAGTTTGAACCTGTGGAAGATCAATGAGGTGAAACACAAATCATCCATTTTGTACATCTTCACTTCCACCAGGCTCTCAGTAGAATAACCGTGGTTCTGCAGGCTTTAACATTTGGAGTTTTAACCCTGGGCTTTTTGGGATTTTGGCCTAGCATCTGTTACCTGTGGCTGACTCTCCGAGCAGCATCTCCTGCAGCAGGCTGTCCATGTTGGCTTCTCCTAAGAGCCGGGCGAGCTGGAGCTGCTCCACCATTTGCCAGGCAGTGCTCTGCAGTGGAGGCAGCAGGAGAAGCAGTTCCCCAAACCGGCCGCGCTGCTCGCACGTCGCCTCGTCCAGCAACACGTGGGCCTGGAAACGCAGCCTGCGCACCATCTGAGCGCACTCCAGCCCCGGGCAGTCTGAAAGAGCCGAAAAAAAGAAAACCATTGTAGGAGCGATGATACAGAACGATTCTGGGAGCATGTTAGATTGATGATAGCTTTTAGAATCAAATTCAGTACTTTTGAACACTTTAAAGATCTGGAAAAAAAATAAAAATAATATCAACACCAGAATAACCCCAAATGATGTCAAATACGTCATGCTCGGCGCTTTTCGTTTGATTCACATCGGATAAAATATCTCACGTCCTGTTGTATGCTTCTGGTAGATCGCAACAAAGAAGTTCGGACTTATATTTAATGTAAGATTTTTTGTTTGGTTGGGGGGGGGGGGGGTTTAAAGATGGCAACCCTGGAAAACCTGACTACGGTGGGTTTATTTTTATGTATTGAAGGTGGAGTGAAGTGTTCGTTTAAGCAATTCCTCTCACACAGAACCTGACATTCTTCAGCCATTTTGGCTCTGATTCTATAATCAGTCTCTCTGGCCAGTAGGTAATAAATTCCAGAACTTTCCATGTTATTAATAGTTTTCCGTAAGGCACCATGAAACCAGAACTTTCAGAGCGGGACGGTTTTGGAAAAGGGTTGAGGCGAGGCAAGGTGAGGTAATGGGTAAACGTCTGTGACACGTGACTGACCCGGAGCGAAGAAGACGATGGCTCTGAGACAGGCAAACTCCGTGTCGGTTATGTCCAGCTCTCTCAGAGGCCTGACCAGCTCTTCTAAGACACGTCCTGCCACTTTGGACATCTCCAGCTCTGGACTATTCACGGGGACGATGAAGTCGTTTCCTGAGAGGGAGGGGGAATCATAAGTGTAATCAGCGCTCACATGAAGACACTTAACACTTTTAAGGTAACATTCAGGGCTGTACATTACCTAGCAGGATTACATCGTTGTAGGGTAGCGAACGACGAGCCACGCCCAGGATGAGGTGCTCAGCCGAGTGAGCTCGTAACAAGCTGACCTGCACGTAAACACAATACAGACGACGTGATTCATGCACATGCACGTATAAAAGACAAGACAAAGTGAGACGGGTCACTTTTTGTGGAAAATAATCAATGACAGGACGGTGTGATGAAGCGGAGTTACTGTTACCACCCTGAAGCTGATCATTCTCCTATAACAGAGGTTCTCAATATTGGAGGAGGCCAGGTACAGTATGATGATGATCTATTCTTTATAAAATCTATATACCTAATATATAGATATAGATCTAATATACCTAATCTATAATCTGCGTTTGATAGATAGATAGATAGATTTTTTTTTGCTTTTGTGTTTTTGTACTTTTTAAATTACTTTTCATAACTTTTATGATTTAAAAAAATAACTTTTTATGTCTTTTATAAAACTATATAAAGGACAGGAATGGAAGAAGAATGATCAAAAATGTTTCTGAACACTGTAACTACATTGAACAAGAGAACTAGGCTGTAATAAAGTGGACTGTTTTACATGTAAAACATGTTGCATTCCATTCGTCTTGCATTCTAAAAGCATTTGCATGTGAATGATGTAAATTGGGAGGAAGGGTGTGTCTTGTTATCCATGACATTGTTAAATCTCCGGCTTTCAGTCCCTCACTGAACAGAGCAGATGCAGAGAGAGGTGTGAGTGCAGCGGGAAAGCAAGACCTCGTGCTTGCAGGACAGTACTGGTGACATTTGGAAAGTTGCTAAGGTTTGTCCAAAAAGTCGCTAGATTTGTCACTAGGTGCTTTTTTTTTTTTTTTTTTGCAAAAAGGCCCTAAAGGGGTCTGAAAAGTGGCAACACTGGTCTGCACAGACAGCTAGATAAAAGGCAGGCTAAGCTCCGCCTCTCCCCAGAAAAAGGAAATGCAGAGGGAGAGGGAATGCGGGTTTTTTAATTTATGCACATTCTATTTGAAAAGCAGTAAAATATATTGAGAACCCAAATGATGCCCTGTCTGTGTTTTTTTTCTTTTTCTTGAAAACAATTCGCTCCCCCCTTCCGATCTCTCCGCGCCCCCCTGGTTGAGAACCATTGTCCTATAATAACACGTTCCGAAGCGTTTTATTCCTCTTACACAACAGCTATGTTCTTCCAATTAAAGTTTGCTAATATATTAAAGAAAATCATATATATATATATATAGTTACCTGTTAACTATAAATAGTAAATGTTGCGCAATATCTCGCAAAGTTAATCGGAAGTTCATTAGTCGTCAAATTTTCTGCCTAATTAGAGCAACATATGCTGTGAGGTACAATTCACAAAATCCAAAATAAACACAACATGCATTAAATATTGTAAATATTTTCTCTATCTATCTATCTATCTATCTATGTGTTTTCATCCCCTTTTTCTTTAATCGTATATGTTTATTTCTTTAATCATTCTAGGTGCCGGATTTGTGTCACTAACCACTAACCTTTAAAAAAAGGCTTTTTGCTAAACGTCAAGGTTTATTAATCAGCATGAGATGAAGCACCTGATGAAACAGACACAGACACAGACATGGCCTACCCTGTCGTCCACCGGCAGCTCACAGAACTCGGGGAGGCATTTCGCCCATTCCACCAGGAGGAGGAGCTGCTGTTTTATGGATTCGCAAACATCAGATGGTCGAGCAATCTTCTTCGAGATGACGTCCCTCATGGGTGGTGTCAGAGCAGAGAACTGCACAGAGAACCAAAACAGTGAGCTTACCGTTGATGAAGAGCGGAACGATGCTTTAGACAGACAATACGAGACGGTGATGCATCACACGATGTTTAATAAGAGTGAGCGGTTCGAGAGGAACTTTAGACTGTGCGGTCTAAAAATATTCTCCGTCGCTCTCAGATGAAAGCCGCGTGTGAAACAGCCCTTGATGGAAAATATCCCACGCTCATTTTGTGCCTCATTACTCAATTATGCAATTAGCTCTTTCTGTGTGCTCGTTTGTGTCGTCATGTGGAAGCCTGGTTGTTACTACACACATAAAAAAAAAGAGCTCATGCACTTCAATTAAACAGGCTCTAATCAAGTCGAGTCGTCGAGCAGTTCCACCGATCTTCTCGTCTCTGAGGATTGCTTTAATGGCCGCTTCACTCTGAGCTTGTACAGAATATTCTACTCTTTCCCAACAGCCTCGTCATTGATTAGATGATTTTTTTTGTAGTTATGATGCCTACCTGATGTGTGCGCTCTTCTGCTTTCAACAGGATGTTGATGGTCAGAGTCCCGACTCCCTGAGCTTCTCGACGGCAGCTGATCCTGTCTCGCTCGTTCTGTACAGCTGAGGTAAAGAAAGTGTTCTGTTTGACCATGGACAATATAACTGTAGCAAAAATACACTTCTTATTATTCAGTGTTTACAAGGTTTGTTTTTTCGGTAGTTTACTCCAGTAGCCCGACCTAAACATTGCTTCTTTACTTAACTCCAAGATAAAACAACAATTCTGCCATATTTCTGTAAAAAAAATAAATAATAATTTGCATGTTCATTGCTCACACCTTTTGCCATTTTTATGAGCATTCTCCATTTTTTATTCCAATAAAATCTTCCTAGAAATCATGTCATGGACTCCATTTTGACTCGCAGCAGCACTGCGTCCCGTGCTTAGCTCATTATTACACCTAGTGGTCAAAAGTGGGAACTGCAACACACACTTATAAACCGCCACAGACGTTCGTAGAGGCCATTTAGGGAACTGGGGACCTTTTTTTGTCAGCTGGGAAGTGTAAGTGCAGACAGTGTGTCTGGGATGTACAGAATCATTTATATTGTAAGATACATATATTACAAAGATTGGGAAATTGAAAAGTGGATTACGGAGTGGGTAATGTCCATGCATCAGAAATATACCTTGAGTGATCAAATAAGGTTTAAGCATAGTTTAGGCGGAACACTGTTGCTAACCAGTATCAGCTGACACTCAGCTGATAAGTTGACTCCACCCTCAATCAATGAACCGTGGCGTATACAAGCTCATCCAGTCTGTCGCACAGACATTTACTAACCCACCTCCTTTCCCAACTCTTCCTCACGTTACATCTGAGCATCTAGCACAGTAAGGCCCAGGAGATATCTATATTAACTAATATTATTTTAATTGTGTTCCAAACTTTATCATGTGTTTTGTAGCCATAAATAATGTTCTGGTTATTTTAGGCATGCGGGGGGTGGTGGTGGTGGTGGTGGTGGGGGGGGGGGGGTTATGCCTCAGACTGACTACGTTCTACGTTCATGAGCCACACCCAGCTTTGCGTTGAGAACACCCTTACCTGTGTTAAAAAACTAAATAAAAAAATCGCTGTAATGCACGGCCTCTTGTGGTTTATTGCTTTATTATACACCACGATAGTTTTAAACGCGTGGTTCAGCGCACGGTTTAGGACCAACATTACACCCTGACTTATGATCGAACTTGCATTCCACTGGCTGAATGCGCGGAAATAAAAAACAAGGGCTAGAGTAGACGAATCAATCTGTAGGTATATATATACGGTTATACACAGTAAGTCTTCTTCTTAACCATGATCACGTCCCAAGCCATGTCTGATCTATTTAACGTGTTTGCCCCCAAATAATCCTTAGCAAATATTTGACCATACTCAGGCGTGTTAATTATTGACGTGAAAAAAAATAAATAAATAAGCCATTCACAGCACTCCTTCTTGTCCTGATTAGTTTATCCCTCTCGCTTATCAGGAACTCCAAAAGGAGATAAGACTCCGCTTTTAGATTCTCTCTCCTCAGATCAGAGACATGTTGAAAAAAGACGATTCACGTGCCTTTTCCACGCCTCCTTAAAACTCCACCCTGACCCTGTAACACACAGCTACGCCATAAGCCATAGTCTAGAGAGGACTTACAGATGTAAATAAATCAAATGAAATAAATAAATAATATTTATCGATTTATTTATCAATTGATTCATTCATTCATTGGTAACGCTTTAATTTAAGGTTTGCGTCACTGCACTCTTGGGGGGAAAAAAGAGGCTTCGTTAAAGGGTTCTATTATTTTCAATTCATTTCTTTGCCTGAAGAAGTTTTTAATCAGCTAAAATAAGTGTGTTGGACTTTGGTTGGAGATGAAATCTGCAGGAAGGTAGATCTCGAGCAAGAGGGCTGGTGACCACTGTTCTAATCAATAAGGTTCTTCAATAAGGAACCCTGCTTGATAGGTGAGCACTACACAGACCCTTTAAATGTTGACAACCATTAAGGGTTCTACATTTTCCAAAAGCGTAGGACTGGGTTTGATGTCCGCTGGTTCAATTCAATTCAATTTTATTTGTATAGCGCTTTTAACAATGGCCGTCGTCTCAAAGCAGCTTTACAGAAACGTATAAACACAGGATAGAGATTTTAAGCGTGTGAAATCATCCCTATTGAGCGAGCCGGTGGTGACGGTGGTGAGGAAAAACTCCCTGAGATGATATGAGGAAGAAACCTTGAGAGGAACCGGACTCAGAAGGGAACCCGTCCTCATCTGGGTAACGACGGATAGAGTGAAAGTAAAGGAAAGTTCATTATGGCTTTTATATGAAATCCGTTTGATGTCTGCTGGTCCAAGAAGTCATTTATTAATGAATGAAAAATAAAAGCGTCATCACAGTGCATTCAGAAAGCATTCAGATGGAAGCCTATCCTCAGTGGAAGACACACGAAAGCCTGCTTGGCTTCCATCTGGCTCCCACTTTGCCACTGTAGATAAAATCACAACATTGTCCCAAGGAGAAGAAATGTGATGCAGTTCACTGTCATTTGAAGAGCTGTTTCGATATCTGTTTCGATATTCACGTTTGAATACGGGAACTAGGAAAACGGCATTGTAAAATGTTCATCTATTATTGTAAAACAATGAAACCGTGTACGAAAGGATAAATATCGGTTCTTATCATCGATCAAAGCTAAAATCCAAAAACGTCATGCAAATTCAACACAAAATTGTTGTTATACAACATTTAGATTAAAACAATAACAAATGAATAGTATTAAAAATCATTTTTTTGCTATTATTTTCTTATACACGCTATTTGATCGTTTATGTTATGGGTGGTAATGTAGGAACATCTGTAACACTCAACACACCAATGCGATTAATTACGTTTCTTCACGTTTTTCGTTAAAGGTGCATAAACTTTTGCACTCAACCGTATAATTGCTTGGAATCTCACCTTCTTTCCTCATGCCAGCCCTGAAGCATTTCCGTAGTCTGCAGTATCGACACTGATTCCTCTTGTCCTTGTCCACCACACACTGCCTACTGAACCTACACACACACACACACACACACACACACACACACACACGCACACACATTGTAGCTGCTCTTTCAAATCTCAAATTAAAATGCTTTAATAGCTTTTTAAAAATGAATCGTTAGCAAGTTGCTGTGGTTTAAGAGAAGATAAAACACTTCAGGACGTGCTCTTGTGGGAAAATAATCAACGTCCAGGTGGCAACAGTACCTGTGCTCCATCACACCACTCTGCCGTTGATTATTTTAATATAAATAACTGCGTGAAAAAGAAAGATTAAATCTCGATTTGGAATCCAAGATGGCGTCGCCACTCTCACCTGCACGTGTAGGCGTGGTTCTTGCGCACGCTCCTCCTGAAGAAGCCCTTGCAGCCGTCGCAGCTGGACGCACCGTAGTGTTTCCCGGTTGCTTTATCTGCGCAGATGGAGCACAGCATGACAGCGGCTTGGGGCAGTCCAGCTGTGCCTACGAGGGACGGCTCAGGCCTCAGCGGCTCTGTGACGTGAAATAAGTTTAAAGTTATACTCCGATGTTATTTCATCCGAAATCTCCTACCTTTACGTTTAGCCTGGAATGAGAAAAGAATAGAAACCTTGTTTACTCTAAACTCACTTGTAACACGAGTCTAAAACTCCGTACAGGATTTTGTCGAGTTTTTTTTTGTGATTGTTGCGGTCAAAAAACGCTTGGTTTTGCTGTGGCTTTTTGTGTGCGGAAAACTACTCGAAATTGTTTCGCACGCTCTTTCGCAGTGATGTTTGTCGGTAAACGAGACCTTTTAGCTGTATCCGTGTTGGACTCATGGGCTTGGGCTGCTTGGGTTCAGCTTGGGCTGAAAGTCTCAGTCCGAATCTGCGGTAATTTTGAAAAATCGCAAGCTCCTCCGAATATTGCGGAATTTGCTCGATTTTACGTTCGTTTCCGCGATCGTAAAATCGCCAAATCCCGGTGGGACTTGTCTAAGGGCAGATGTTGAACATTTGTGCTATGAAACCTGTATTTTTTTTGCGCCCGCAAATTCTACAAATGTGTTTATAAACGAAACTCTAAGCCTGTAACTGAAACTACACTGTTAGATTGCGAAATTTGTGGTTCTGTTTTTTTTTTTTTAAAAAAAAGAATTCCCAGTGGAGTTATGCGGCTCTGACTGAGAATGGATAGGACAAAAACTTCAGAGAAGTGACTATACAGACTATATTGTTCCAACGTTGGAAAGTTGGATAAAAAAAAAAGCGAAACCCAGCTTTGATGAGATTTTCTGTCATGTCCGTCTCATCCTCACACTTTTATTGTTCAAGAGTAGCAGCTGGAGGTTTGAGTTTGCATTATAGAGTCTCGTAATATATATATTTACTAAAGGAATTGAACAGCTATCCTTTTACTTTCTATTACAGATGTTCCAGATGTGGTGGTGGAGATACATCATGGGAGTAATCCTTAATAAAAAATGAAACCCTTACAGCTTCATGGAGGATCATGGACCAGGGGCATTTAGTGCTTTATTTTGCATTCTAGCTCTATTTTATTATCGCAGTCTGTCATGTCTGGGCTAGACCAGTGACTGTGAGATTATCGAGACCCTTTTGCGCTAGGTTAGATTCAGTTAAGAGCATTCGTTCGTTCATTCCTTCATCTTCAGTAACTGCTTCACGGTGGATCTGGACTCTATCCTGGGAATAATGGGAATGAGGCAAAGATATACCCTGGAATTGACACCAGATTCACTAGTCCACATACTGGTGTGTTTTTGGGAGATGGGAGGAAACCCAGGAGAACCCAGATGATACCCACATAGCGAGTGGAGAACATGTGGAACTCCACCCAGACTGTAACCTGAAGATCAGGATCGATCCAGGACTCTGGAGCTGCTTTCACTGATTTTCGCTAAGCGCTTCATCCTGATCAGGGTCGCTGTGGATCCGGAGTCTATCCTGGGAACACTGGGTGTGAAGTGGGATTTTATTTAGAATCACCAATCCACCTACTGGCTTGTTTTTGGGTGGTCGGGAGAAAACCACAGACAGGGAGAACATGCAAAACTTCACACAGACAGAAACTCAAGCTCCGGATCGAACCAGTGACTCTGGAGCTGTGTGTGTTATTGCTCTGCCGCCGTCAGAGCCAAGCGCGGATTAAAATGGCAGCAAGCTTGGTCTGATTTCAAAGGATACCAATAAACACACCTCCCTAAACTCCAGCATCTCCGAACGATTGCAGAAGATAAGATTATATACTGTAAGAAAACACGGACAGCCAAGAGTGATTAGAGCTGTGGTGAAGCCATAAACTGCAGGACGTAGCAGGAACCAGAGGAGGAAAAAGTGAAAGAAAATAATACTCACTTGACGTAAGAAATATGAATATTGTTTCAAGATCTCATTCAAGTGAAAGTTGCGGGACATTTGATGGATATTTATGCTTTGGTACCAAGAAAAAAGTTTTTTTTTTCTTATTACCTTCAAGAGAGGCTGGTGAGGGAATGATTTTATTCAGTTTATAGCTTATACAAGTAAATGAACAAGAACAAACTTGTTTCTAACAGTTTCGCAGACGTTCCAGAACACCAAATGTAACTATAAATGGCTAAAAGTACGATGTGTGAATATTTAATAATGGAAAAATTGTTAGTGCTATAAGAGGAATAATGAATGAATGAATTCTGTCATAGAGAAAGTAACCAGCTTCACGGTGATTCCGCATCATCAGGATTGTTTTCCTGTATCGGAACAAACCTGAAGCATTTCGTTCCCGTTTCACGATCGGTCGACGCAATCCTTGTGCACTTTACCCCACAGTGAAGCGTGCTCGTGGTCATGCAACACAAACCTGAGTCCACTGGGAGAACTCTGAGGCTGTCAAACTCCAGCATGGTGTAGCTCGGATCCAGGGCCACCGCGTAATCCGTTGAGCCCAAGTCCAGCGCGCTTTCTGAGATCTTCATGGTACCGTAATTCCAAATCAGACTGGAAAGACGACTTTAAGTACTTTACTTCGAGAGATCAAAGGTCAAATCATAAAAAACCCACCAATCTATCAGGAGGCTTTCCTGTCTTTCCTGTCTCAGTTCACGTTCACCACCATGGCCTACTTCTCCTCACTTTGGAGACTGCCGATCGGTTGCCGTGGGTGTTCTCTGACTTCTTATGGAACCGTTCTGTTCAGAAGCGTGTGAGGAAAGAAGAAGCCGAGATTGCACTCGCGCTTGTCTCTGTGTTCGCTCTTATCAGTGGACAGAGAATCATAAAGGGGAGGGCGCTCACAGGTAAACATGACTCAGTCAGGAAAACTAACTGTCACATGGGCATCCCTGTTTCACGACGCAACAACACATTTTCAGTACTTACATGTACACAATCAGAGCTTTTGGTATCATGTTGTAACATCTGAAGGTACTGGAGTCAGATCTACAAGATACAGACCTAAAAGCTTTTTGAAAGTGCAGTTTCTGTTATGGCCACTAGGGCCTAGCCAGTGTGTTAGCCAGATTACACAGACTACACCGGGTTGCCAGGTCCTCAGAGCAGGTATACGAATCAACTGCTCTCACGGATTATTTTTGGATACTTGGAGAAGGAATTATTTCAGGAAATCGGATGTTTTTAATTTTAAAATGTATAAATAATAATAATAATAATAATAATAATAATAATAATAATTATTATTATTATTATTATTATTATTATTACACATATTAGAATGAAATAACAATACAATATTTCTCTTTTAAAATATCCTAAAAATATATAACAGTTCAACACTGGACCAGAACAGTGTTGTTCTTTCTTTCTTTCTTTCTTTCTTTCTTTCTTTCTTTCTTTCTTCAGAATAGAACTAAGTTAGGAAATTAGGCCTTGTGCATACATTCAATTCAATTCAAATCAATTTTATTTGTGTGGTGCTTTTAACAATGGACATTGTCTCAAAGCAGCTTTACAGAAACTTATAAACACAGGATAGAGATATTAATGTACATACATACATTAAATTAGATTTATTATTTTTAAGGAAAGACCCACAACACACCACTAACCTTTCCAGCATGCACTAGCGGTTATGCAAAATGGTCTCTTTCACTTAGCTATATTAAAATTTGTTACATTTGTCGTGTCAATAAACTGACCTTCTTCTTCTCACGGATATTCTTTATGTATGACGATATCTGCAATAATACAAGACCATTTAAGGGGTCTGGAGAAGGAACTATTTTATTTTATCTATCACTGATTTAAAAAAAAAAAAAAGTAGCTAAACCATATTTTCACAAGCTTTTATTTGCCTTAATTTGACACATTTTTAAAATTCTATCCTTCTATCCATATTCTATACAATATTTTCTATATCTTTATTTATATCATGTTTTATATTCTTCTTCTTCTTCTACTTCTTTTTCTTCTTCTTTCCAATAATATCTGTCATGTTTGAGTACAAATGTCTTTACCCGAGCAGATTTGGAGTTTTAGTATTAAGATGGTTTTATAATACAGACCTGGCAACCCTGATTTTTTTTTTTTTGTCCTTTTCTAGGAAAGTTCAGGGGCGTTCCGTTCACCTTTGCCCTGTATTTGCTATCAGCAATATTGATTACATGTAAAAAAAAAAAAAAAAAGATAAGGAGGCGATGCATGTTGTCCTTTTTCTTGATTACACAGCACAAATGTCTGCACACTAACGTGCTCATTAAATACTTTCAGCTCTGAGGCTTACTTACAAACACAGTCAGCATAAGTAAAGTTCCATATTATTTTCTATTATTAAAATCATTGCGGTAAGTTCTATAAAAGAGGGTGCAACGTCAATTTAAGCGACGATAAACTTTATACATGGCTCTGAGACAGATATCGCAGATGATATCAGCGTTACATCCAAATACGGGTGAGATATGTTATTAATGTCTTTGGTTTTTTTACAGAGCGAAAATTCCCACGTCTATAAATTTATCTGGGTCAAAGAAGGGAAATAGAGAGCGCAAGCCAAATCTGGATTTTTGAGCATAAACAATATATCTGAGTCTACTCTCCACAGTACATGGGTTTTTATAAGTACAGCAGAATATTACAGAGAAAAATAAAGGTGAAAGTGACCATATGATTTTTATAAATGATAACAAATTACATGTCAGGCCACATGTGGGCAATTTTAAAGGGAATATCTATCATGCTTTGGTGTAATGGACTCGTCTGGGTGAGTGAGTGGCACCTCACCACGTGAATGTCATGTCAGGCTGCAGGTCAGGACCCCACCCTTTAACACCCCCAGCCCTCTTTACTCCCCTTTTACCCCCCCACCCTAAACCCTTGGTGCATGGGCTTCACTTTCGCTGATTGATGGCTCATAAAAATCTGTCCGTCACAGCTCACAGCTCAGTGTGCACCATGCGCCAGAGTCTCCCATCAAATTACTGTATACCTGGTCCAGAAAAATAAAAAAATAAAAATATATATGTGTGTGTATATATATATATATGCCATATATAACCAAAAGTATGTAAGATATCTAAACAAAAAAAAGCTTTTCAAAAATCAAAATTGTGCACTATAACATCAGTACAATTTACAATCTCTATAAAATGAAAACGTGTTAGAATGAGCACATGATGCATTAAATGATTAATGATGCAGTTTTTCATGAAGGACAGACTCTCACCTAACAATTTCTCAGGTTAGTATCAGGTATTTAAAAAACATTTTTTTTTCTTCTAATTATTTTCTCACCTAAATGAAGGGATTTTACAGGTAAAATGTCACATAAAGCCAAAAATAAGTAATATATAAAGACTTTTAAAATTTGAAATGTACACCGTTTTGATTGTTAAGGCCAAAATACAACATGCTAAAATGTTTCTTTGCTCAAAGCAGAATAAAATCTTTTTTTTTTGTATTATTATTTTCCTTTTAAACTGTATTAAATATGCAAATGCACTATTTTACAGTATATGTCCAACCCCCCCCCCCCCCAAAAAAACCCCACTTTTATTTCATTAATGGAACTATTTAAACTTTATTCACATAAGGAAACTATTAAAAGTAAGAAAATGCTGTAAGTCTTTATGAGTCTAAAAAAAAAGACAGTTGAATTGAAAACAAAATCAATCAAAAAACTATTTTTCCCCCTTCGGGCCTCTTTTGGAGAAAATAATCCAAATATTTCTATTTATTTATGTATTAATTAATACGAGTACATGATATTAGTGCAAGTAACACTTTCTTTAATTATGGATTATTTAGATATATATTACGATTGTTAGTAATTACAAATCAGATTTTGTTTAAATGCTACTACAAAAATGTGTCATTGGCTAGTTTTTGTACCTGACCACTAGGGGGAGACAGAGTACAGTGTATACACAACTGTCCCTTTTCCACTTTCCCAGCTCCTCCTGAGTACAACACACTATCAGAGGACAGAGGTAAAACGTGTAAATTGTGATAGACACGGAGGTTTGACGAGTCAGGACTGTGCGAGAGTGTTTCCGTGTGGTTTTTCTAATAAAACACCTGTAACATCTGGCTCAAAGCTGTGTTGGTGAGAAAAAAAAAGGCCTCTGTGAGGTCAAAGAGTCTGTCAGTGAAGCTAAATTTACTCATTACAGGTGCACTGGAGGTGAAGCTACCTGTCTGTCTGTCTGATGTGTTGATCGATGGGTGACGGACGAGCGGTTTTTCAGAGCCAGGGAAAGGAAGAGCAAAGTTCAGGACAGTCTCATGGTTAAACAAACGCGCATAAATAAGCCCAAGTTTTCCTTTTCAGTTGTTTGCATCCGTTTTTGTCGCATCCATTTCTCATATCCAAAGAAATGCTATCTAATCATGAGGTTATTAATATATATATATATATATATATATATATATATATATATATATATATATATATATATATATATATATATATATATATATATATATATAAAATATTAGACCATTAAACCTATATCTCGACATGTTTACTCATTTCTAACTCAGTGGCAGGTTAACTCTTGAAATAAACAAAATGTACTGCAAGTATGATCTTAGCAAGTGGAAATATCTTTAATATAGTCAAATTTATTTCCTATTTAAATATGGCAATCAACCAGTAAAGCCATTTTTATGAAATCGTGTTCTTGGCGGGTCATCTTGCTAATTTTAAGCATTTATTTCCATAGAGTAAAAGAAAATGGTCTTGAAATGTGTAAAAATGCACAATAAATAGTTTTAATAATCTTATATTTAGTTGATTGTAAATACATATGATAAATATGACAATTTGAGAAATTTTTACTTGTGAAGATATCATTTTTGGAAGTGTGTTGCCATGATCAGTTTTTGGTGCCGCAGATGATTGACATTCCTACTGATGGCTGAAGATGTCATGAGCCACACAGGTGCCACCGGACACCACCACCGCTCTGGATGCCACGCCATGGATCTACAGGAAGTGATAGAGAAGGGAAGGGAAGGGAAGGGAATGGAAGGGATAATTGCCCTGAACATCGATGAAAACAACTGACACCAAAGTCGCCAGATGCTGCGCTCAGTCCACAATCAGCAAACTCATATCAGACCAACACAAGGCAAAATCCACAGATCTAGCTCGGGTCTGGAGTTCCATCACAACCGGAAACCAGTGTTCAAATTCAACCAACTGCCCAAACCATTAAAACAAAGACAGACGCAAAACAGCGGCGACAGCACACTCAAAACCGGAAACAGAAACGATCAGCAATCAGAGTTTCCGAAAGTTGGTTCTGTCACTGGCGATGACGTTTGCTCTGCTTTGCTAACCTTCGACTCTCACGTTCTGTTATGAAGTGCACTTATTTCAGGAGGATTCAGAGGATCTCGACCCGTCTGTGCTGTAAGGTTCATAGTTTCTCAGCTTGTTGACCCACGGTGTGGCGTTCGGAGTCTTGGTGTCTCTCAGAAACATGTTCGTGTGGACTCTGTTGGCTGTGACGTTCATCACAGTAACCTGAGCTGTCATCAGTAATCTGCTTCATTTCTTACCATTTTCGTTTCTGCTTGCTGAGTTTCGTTTCTCAAGATCTATTCCGTGGCCATGAAGAACTTAACTCATCGCAACTGTTGTGTTTTAAAATGAGTGAGCAATCAGTCGAATTAGACCATCGTGGTTGCAGGAACCTAAGCATGGAGATGATTGAAATTATTGTATTTGAATCGTGGAATGATTATACCATGGTAATGGACATACCGTTAACCTGCGTCATCTTGATGCACCTTTTTTCTTTTTTTTTTTAACCTGTTTACCACTAAATACATACAGTAATTACCTGGAGACTACTTATTAAGTATGAGGTTCCACAACATATTAACTTGTGCGCTCAAATTACACAATTTAGAGCCATAACTTTGGCGTCCCATATTAATGTGTGGCTTAAATATCTCCTAGCCTCAATATCTCAACTTGTGGCCTCAAAATATTATCTTATGGCCTCAATATAGATTATAAAGCCAAAAGTTTGTGAGCACCTGACCATCACAGCCATGTGTGCTTCCCACTAGATTTTGGGGCGTGGCTGCGGGGATTTGTGATCATTCAGCAACAAGCGCATTAATGAGGTCAGGTACTGATGTCGAGTGAGGAGGTCTGGGGTGCAGTCGGTGTTCCAGATCATCTCAAAGGTGTTCAGTGGGGTTGAGGTCAGGAGACTCGAGTCTCGAGTTCTTCCACTCCAACCTTGGAGAACCACGTCTTCACGGAGCTCGCTTTGAGCACAGGGATGTCGTCATGCTGGAACAGGTCTGGGAGTCGGTTATTTGCAGTGAAGGGAAATTGTAAAGCTACACCAAATAAAGACATTCTATACACTTGTGTGCTTCCAGCTTTGGGGAAGAATCACATATGGGTGTGATGGTCACGGGTCTACATACTTTTGGCTATACAGTGTATTATCTATGCACTGTATTATGTATGTATTATCTAATAGCATCATTGTAGTGTATGAATGGGTGTGTGAATGTGTACGTGATTGCACCCTGCGATGGATTGGCACCCTGTCCAGGGTGTACCCCGCCCTGTGCCCGATGCTCCCTGGGATAGGCTCCAGGTTTCCCCGTGACCCTGAAGGAAGGATAAGCGGTATGGAAGATGGATGGATGTATCACTGTATATCTCACGGTTCTCTGTATATTAACGTGTCCTTAATATACCACCTTTTCACCTCAATATATTACCTGATCTTTTCAATATATTATCTCATTGCTTCAACGTCTTAACTTGTGGCCTTGGTATATTATCTCACGGCCTCAATGTATCATCTCGTGACGCAAACTGACATGCGCATAGAAAGAAACTCTGCGGTGGAAAATCTCAAAGCGAAAAGTAACTATTAGGTCCTTTAGATTGTCTCAACAAAGCCTTTAATCTTTTAAAAAGACCTCCAGGAACGTTTTTTTTTTATTTTATTTTTTTTTTTTTAGTGTAAATCTTTATTTTTTTTAGCATGAAGATGAAGCTTAGATCCAAAACAAGGTGCAATATATACGGCGATATACCATAACACTGCAATAATTGTAAACACTCATACAGTATGATGCTCATGTTCTTATGAGCAGGCTCGCTCGGCAGGCGCTGCTCCTGCGGATGAGACTCGGATGGAGATCCGGCATGAATCACAGGAGATGAAGGGAAGAAAACTCATTTGCTCATTTCACCCGCAGCAAGGCTCGCTATAGTTACAGGTAATAAGGTGGTAGATAGTATCATTATATCAAAAGGATATGAGGGGTGAAAGTATTACAGCCTCGCTCTACACTCCTGTATCGTCCTGTAGCACTCCTCCTGTAGTGGCCTAATGGATAAATCTGGGCTTGAAAATGCAGGGCGAGGAAACGGAGGATGAAAATGGCTTTGTAGCATTCAAGGACGCAGATCTTTTTCCTTCTTACAACACAATTCGGTGGATTTTTATCACTATAGGCTGGGACTTTAAACCTTTATAGTAGGTTTGGATGACCACAGGATCACAGCAAAGTGTCTGATTGAGCTGTTTTGTGTGTGTGTGTGTGTGTGTGTGTGTGTGTGTGTTTTAGATGAAAAGCATTCCCCAAAAAAGACCTGCCCTCCATTAGAAAAGAAAAAAAAAAAAAAACAAGCAAAAAAACTGACTTTGTAGGTTTATTCCAAAAGAGGAGAGGGATTAAAAAAGCAGCAAAGAATGGTTATAAAAGCATGGCAGCCTTATGATTTAGTGGCGCAATAAAGAATGGAAAGGTGGCCATTCATCATGGAAGCAAGCTCACCAGGAGAGGAGTCTGTCACACACACACACACACACACACACACACACACACTAGAAAAAATTAACCCCTAAAACCGACTCGGACCAAAGGCTATTTCATACACACCTACAGATGGAGAGGTGCATCCTGGGAGCTGGGCTCTGTTACACAGCGTCTGATCTGTTGCAGATGTACTTCCGGATTTATATCATTTAAAACAGAAGATATTCGATCTTAAAAACAAAACACCTTGCGCTCTTTTTCTTAAGACCTTCATCAGCGTCTATCGATATCGGTTTATTGAAGACTTTATCGATGTCTGATTCAAACTGTCATCGCTTAGTGCGTCATCAACTGATACCGATGCATTCGGTGTATTCCATTAAAGCTCTGCAGAAAAGACGAGAGATTATCTGATGACGTGTAGAGTAGGAAAATCTAGTCTTACGATTCAATCAGTAAATAGAACGTTTTAAAAAATGTCCGCTTGAAATTAGACATTTTTATTTATTTGTTTGTTTGTTTCTTAATTTCGTTTACTTACTCATTTCTCTTCATTTAATTATTTATTTTCATATATTTACAAGCTTTGATGGATTATTACAAATTATTATTGTTATTATATATTTTTTAAAAAACTTTTTTTTATTATGTATTAAAAAAAATCCTACTAAAGATATCTTCATTTTCAGTACGGAAATCTATCAATTTTAAATCCTGTAGGAGTTCTATGAAAAAACGCTGTATTCATTTATTAATTCATTTTTTTGTGTACAAAAAGTTGCACTTGAAAAAAGTTGAATGAGCATGTGTATTTATGAAATGTAAATATATATATATATATATATATATATATATATATATATATATATATATATATTATTGATTTAATTAATTTGTTAATTTCTTCAATAAGCTCTTCATTGAATTATTTGTTACCATTTATTTATACATTTTTCCAATTCTGGTGTAGTGATTTGTAAATCTGAAATCCTGGAATCCTGACAAAACAAGAGGAAAACAAAACAAAACAAAACAAAACAAAACAAAACAAAGCAAAGCAAAACAAAACAAAACAAAACAAAATTTAAAAAAGCAAAACAAAACCCAAAACTCAAAACAAAACTAAACAAAATTAAAAAAAGCAAAACAAAACAATACAAAACCCAAAACCCAAAACTCAAAACAAAACAAAACAAAACAAAGCAAAACCAAAACAAAACAAACCAAAAACTAAAACCAAACCAAACAAAATCTATTAATTTATTTATTAATCCACTTTCATCATCAAGAAGTTGAATTTCATGTAGTCAAAATAAAAAAGGTTAAATCCACATATATGCACGTATATTTAAAAAAAAAAAAAAGTAAAATAAAGTATTTAATTAATTTCTTAATTTCTTCAGTAAGTTCCTAATTAAATTATTTATTTCTATTTATTTATAAATTCTACCAATTCTGGTGTAATAATTTGTAAATCTAAAATCCTGGAATCCTGATAAAACAACAACAATTTAATAAACAACAATAATAAAAAACATTAAATCTATAGCTGCATGTGTATGTAGAAAGAAATGTAATATATATATGTATATATGTGTGTGTGAGTGTGAGTGTGTGTGTGTGTGTGTGTGTGTGTATGTGTGTGTGTGTGTGTGTGTGTGTGTGTTTGTGTGTGTAGGTGTGTGTGTATGTATACATATCTTTTTATTAATTTCTTCAATAAGCTCTTCATTTATTTGTTTCCATCTGTCTTTTGATCCCGGTGTAGTAATTTGTAAATCTGAACTTCTGGAATCAAACAACAACAACAACAACAACAACAACAACAACCCCAAACAAAACAAAACAAATCTATTAATTGATTTAGTAATCCATCAGAAGGAATTTCATGTATGTGTAGATTAAAAAAGTTAATTAGAATAAACATAAAAATAAAAAAGTGATTCAATCTACAACCCTAACAGTTGTTATGACTTGTTCCTCTGGAGGAACTCTTAAAGGTTCTCTGTAGAACCCTACCACAGAGGGGTTCCTTATTACAGAGGGTTTCAGTTAGAACCTCTTTTAGAATCTTTATCTCCACTAAGAACCTTATATGCATTTAGAGAATTACAGTTATTGTAATGATCTTTTTTTAAATTAAGTAAAATTATATATATATATATATATATATATATATATATATATATATATATATATATATATATATATATATATAAATGTTTAGTATTTTTAATTGCCAAAATAGTTGAGGAACTAAATGAGGAAAACCAGACACAGTTGTTTAATGCTTCATCAAGTTCCATTTTATAGGCCTGCATGTGGCATTTTAAAACACGTGGATTTAATTTGAACTCCACGAGTGTTTTGTTGTGTACAGGAGCATCAGTGCAGGGGAAAAACCCCTCCCTGAGAAAGTTGATTGGAAGTGAAAGTTCTAGCCACATGCTCTCTCGGATGCGTGTGATCTTCAGGAGCAGCGTAACCGGGCCGGAGAGACTGAGCGGATCGTTTGATTGCACCCATATGGAATACCCAAGCTCTCTTTAAAAGTTGAAAGGTCACGGTGTCACAGCCTGGCGCGTAACGCTGGTGTGCATGTACTGTTCATTAACTCTTATAAACTTCAGTGCGCTACGTGAGGGAGGAACAGAGCGCTGTCAGCGTCAGGTCACGAACCGTTCCCATGAAGAATCCAGCCGAGATCCTCCACCGTTTCCTCCTTCAGTCCTCACAGGACACTTTTACACGCCACTCAGCATGGGTAGACCATGGCTTCCCTTATAGCCACAGGAAGTGCTATATATGGGCAAAAAGTTTGGACTCTGGCATGACTAATGTGGTTTAGACTCTCATGTTCATTGTAGAATGTCAAGAACAGAAATCACCCCATACACATTAAAAAGATTCAGTTAGGGGATCAAAATAGATGACTGAGCTTGTTCCTCTAAGAGAACCCTTAAAGGTTCTATGTAGGTTCTATGTAGAGCAGCAGAGGATTTCCTTATCACAGAGGATTGCAAGTAACCTATACAAAGCTAAGATACTATCCAAATGTATTTACTTATGTAGTTGTTTGTTTGTTTATATCTTTCTTTCTTTCTTTCTTTCTTTCTTAGTATCTTCATCTATTTTTTAATTTCTTTATTAATTTATTTAATTATTTAATTTCCTTTACTTAATTTATTATTATTATCAATAGTATTTTATTATTATTGTTATTATTATTATTATTATTATTATTATTATTATTATTATTATTATTATTATTATTATTATTTATTTTTTTTATTAGGCTATTATTATAAATGAATTGATTTAATTTTGAACAAATTGATTTTATTTTTTACAAAAATCTGATTCTGAAAATCTGAACTCCAGGTAAACAAACAAATTATTTTGTTTCTTTCTTTCTTTTTTTAAAAACTTATTTGTTGAGTAATTTTATTTATTCATTTATTTATTTAATTAATTTTTTATTTATTTACCAATTTCTTCATTAAGTTCTTTCTTTCTTTCTTTCTTTCTTTTAATTTATTTGTTTAGTAGTTTTATTATTGATTGATTTATTTACTTCATTTTTAAAAAAATGTATTTATTAATTTCTTCATTAAGTTCTTTCTTTCTTTCTTTTAATTTATTTGTTTAGTAGTTTTATTATTGATTGATTTATTTACTTCATTTTTAAAAAAAATGTATTTATTAATTTCTTCATTAAGGTTTTTCTTTTTTCTTTCTTTCTTTCTTTCTTTCTTTCTTTCTTTCTTTCTTTCTTTTAATCTATTTGTTTAATATTTACATTTATTTATTTCAATTTTGACTTTTTTAATTTCTTCATTGTGGTCTTTCTTTCTTTCTTTCTTTCTTTCTTTTTCCATATTTCCCAAAAAAATTGCACCTCATAATACTCTCCTTACGAGGTTAAATCTAAAACCCGTATGCTGACTTGTCACACGTGTTTGATGAGCAGAAAGGGTTTCAAGTTTTTAGGAAGCTAAGAAGCTTTAACTATCAAAAGAATCCTTAAAGAAGGACATTTAGGTATCCGAGGAAACACAAAACCTTTTTAGAAACAGATCAGGGATCTGAAGATTTGCAAGACCTTTAAGCGTCTGATTATGTTACAATTTGCATCAAGTGGCGTTTTATAGATCAGACGTACAAAGTGGTACGTGTTGAAAGTAATTTTTTTTTTTGTATTTAAGACAAAAGTGGTTCAGATTCTAAAGTTCAGCTTTCAAAATTCAGACGCCTCTTTTTTTTTTCTCCCCGTCAGAGAGAGAACCGAATACATCTTTAGCTGCCGATAAAAGGAAAAACATATCCAGACATCTCTCCAAGCAAGAAAGCAAGCAAGAAAGAAAGAAAGAAAGAAAGACGAGCTCTTCGGATTCAAGGACCTCTGTGAAGCAGCATTTTAATTAAAACCACTTGTTCCCGTACTTGTACTTAATGTTTCCCATTAGTCATGGTTGAGGGATTACAGACAGCTCGAATGAAAGTTGAGGACTGAATGGAAACGCAGATGTGAGAACAATGCGCCTTGTTTTATTGCCATCACGCTCGATTAGTAATTATGAAAAATTTACCGCATCGGACAAGCTTTTCCTAATTCCTTCCGCAATTAAAGCCGACACCCCCGAGCCACTTCGCCTTGTGGATTTACCCAGAACCTGTGTGGGAGAGTTCAAAAGTTCTGTTTTTGTACGCTTGAAAAGGCCTAATTTCTTCAAATTACAGTTGTTTTTCTTTCCTGCCTTTGACATTATTTCAGCATCTGTTGTTTTAACTCAAGATGATGTTGCCTTTCCTTCACGCCTTCATGCTACATGTATGATTAGCAATGTCATTTCAGTTTTTGTCCCATCGAGATGACAGACAGAGCGTTAAAGTAATTTACTTCAAACAAGCCTATGTGATTCACAGTATCACTCAAAAAAAAAATAGAAGAAAAGAAGAAGAAAAGTGGAACCACTGGGAAGTTGCTGGGAAAGTTTACGGACGACGTGGTGATGATTAGAGCGTATGTTCTCTTCAGTTCAGGGTACTCTGACTATTCAGAGAGTCTAGTTGACCTTTGACCTTTGTCCAGATCTCTCAAGGCAGCAGAGGTGAGGCTTCACGGATGCTTTTGCCCCTCCTTCATTACCGACTGCCCACAGCTGGAGCTCCGCATCCACACATGGTGAACTTGGCAGAAGATCAGTGGGTTGGAGGAGCATGGACTCGACATTAATTAGGCCACTCGTGTGTGTGTGTGTGTATGTATGTGTATACACGCACCTCTGTCTTTAATTACGTACCCGGACTTTGACCTCGCTGTTGCGGTTTTGCTTTTCTTTGGTGGTGTCCCTCAGAGATCCATAAAGATCCACGTGAAGATCCACGTGAAGATCCGCGTGAAGCGATGCAGCAGTGTGTGTAGGTGTAGCTACAGTGTTACAGAGGTTACGGGTTTTGCTTCTTCGCTTTGACGCCGGTTAAATGAAACCTCCATAATCATGTACCTACCTACAGGCTATAACTACATCTACAACTACACATCTTCCACCTCCTGCAGCCTCACAAGCCCTTTGTGTAACCTTTACTACATCCACTAGATAGGGAGTGTATAGAAATATATATATATATATATATATATATATATATATATATATATATATATATATATATATATACGTGCGTGAGCCAAATGAAAACGTTAAAAGTGTGACAAAGTAGAACTGAATGGATTTTTTTTTCTTGTTCTAGAGGAATCCAGACGACGCGCTGGAAAACTGGCAGGGAACAAAATGGAGGATGTGTAGGAAAATGAGACACTCTGGTGACAAGCATTTGTAAAAAACAATGCAAGGAATAAAAACGAGTTATTCATGTGACTCGCGCTCATGTTAAAGAGACCTTTATAAACAATTGCTGTCTAATTTATTAAAGAACATCAAAATAAATAAATAAACATATATATGAGTTACTGTGTATATTTAAAATAGACATCATGTAAATATCTATTTTTAGCCTTTTTGTTTTAAAAACGTTTTTTTTTTTTTTTTTTTTTTTTTTTTAAGTAAAAAACAAAGAAAGGTATATGAATATATACCGCTATTAAAAAAAGATGTAAATTTGTTGGTTATTTATTTATTTATTTTCTGTTTCGTTTTAAAAGCGGAAATCTAGACAATCTGAAATCCTGCAAGCAAAAACACACAAGCAAATACTTAAATAAATAAATAAGGCAAAAAAAAAAAATATGCATAAATAAATTTTTTAAAACGTTGTTTTAGCACAGATGGAACTGGATTTCATACACTTTAAAATGTAAATCACATTATTAATAATCAATCAAACAAACACACAAACAAAAAAGTAAATAAATAAATAAATAAATAAATAGCCTACATGGATAGACAGATTGATAGATTGATTGAAAGACAGACAGACAGATAGATAGATAAATAGATAGACAGTTAGATAGATAGGTAGATAGATAGACAAATAGACAGATGGTTAGATAGATAGATAGATAGATAGATAGATAGATAGATAGATAGATATACAGCTAGACAGATTAATAGATAGATAGATAGATAGATAGATAGATAACTAGATAGATAGACAGACAGACAGATAGACAGCTAGATAGATAAATAGACAGATAGATAGCTAGACAGATTGATAGATTGATAGACAGACAGACAGACAGATAGATAGATAGATAGACAGATAGACGGCTGGACAGATTCATAGATAGATAGATAGATAGATAGACATATAAATAGATAGATAGACAGATTGATTGATAGATAGACAGACAGACAGACAGATAGACAAATAGATAGATAGATAGATAGATAGATAGATAGACAGACAGACAGATAGATAGATAGATAGATAGATAGATAGATAGACAGACAGACAGACAGATAGACAAATAGATAGATAGATAGATAGATAGAAAGACAGACAGACAGCTAGACAGCTAGACAAATTAATAGATAGATAGATAGATAGATAGATAGATTGATAGATAGATTGATAGACAGATTGATTGAAAGATAGATAGATAAATAGATCCATAGATAGATAGACAGAAAGATAGACAGACAGATAGACAGATTTATTGATTGATTGATTGATAGATAGATAAATAGACAGACAGACAGACAGGTAGACAGACAGATAGACAGACAGGTAGACAGACAGGTAGACAGACAGGTAGACAGACAGATAGACAGACAGATAGATAGATAGATAGATTGATTGATAGATAGATTGATAGACAGATTGATTGAAAGATAGATAGATAAATAGATCCATAGATAGATAGATAGACAGAAAGATAGACAGACAGATAGACAGCTAGACAGCTAGACAGATTGATTGATTGATTGATTGATAGATAGATAAATAGACAGACAGGTAGACAGACAGACAGATAGACAGATAGATAGATAGATAGATAGATTGAGATCACTACTCGGTTTATAGTCGCGTTGACATTTTTTATCGCACCGACTGTTTGTGTTTCTGCAGCCTGCAAATGTTCATTTGTGAAGAGGAGAAAAGGAAAGGAAAAGTTCTAAAAGGACAGAAATGGTGGAAGAGCAAAAAGCAAGGGGCAGGAATTGAGTGAATCGAATGAGGAGGAGGAAGAGGAGGAGGAAGAGGAGGAGGAGGAGGAGAGGGAGAGAAAAATGATTCTGTGCTGTGGGCTTGGAAAAAGGTATGAAAGTAATTATTTTTGCTCTTCGAGGTTTAGGCATATTTATGGGGCATTACTGAAGCAGTGGGCTATTTAATGTTATTTGCAGAAAGCACACATTGTTCGCATCAAGTGCACGAGAAATTGAGGGCACAGCTGTCTGTGTGTGTGTGTGTGTGTGTGTGTGTGTGTGTGTGTGTGTCAGAGAGAGAGAGAGAGAGAGAGAGAGAGAGAGAGAGAGAAAGATCAGAGACTGATCCTATGTACGAGTCCTTCAGTTCCACTTCAGACAGGAAGACGCTTACTGCACTGCATCCACGTGTTGCATCAGAAAAACGACAGAATATTATCAGACGTGTAATTAGACGGTCAATGTGTTCGTGCAGAAGTTCTGAGATTGATAATTTGCTAATAAACTATTAATAATCCCGTAATACACTGGCTACTAATTAAAGTTTGATTCTAGAGCGCTGGAGTCTATATATTAGTGAACAAATGAATCAATACAGTTAGCATTTTGAACACAAACATTATTAAAAGCGTCTACAGTTAAAAAAAAAACATTGTCTGCAATCTGCAGCACATTATAATCGATTGCTAATTATCATTAGCATTAAATATACTTAAATGTGTAAACTACTTATTACTTGTTTATGATTTGTTTATTACCAAACAAGCAATACTCGTGCTTCTCATTAGCACCAACGATTAAGTGGAATTGATCTCAAGGCCCCGTTGAGTCGGAGTTCTCAAACCTTTTAGCAAATAAATATCATTATTTACAACATTAGTTGTAGTCATTAGTTAGCATCAACATTAACAACACTGGCAACATTAATTAGCATCAACACCAATGTCAGGACCATGCCAGGTAATGAAACTGTCTAAATAAAATGATTTCATATTTATTTAACAATATTTCATTCGTATTTATCCCATACCTCACTACTTGAGTATGAAGTCCACGGTGATAAACGGGAGTTAATATTAAAATACAAACGTTAATATGTTCATAGTTGTTAAGTTGCAAAATCCAATATTTATGCGCACTAACGTGAAATTGAGCCGATAAAACGATTTTTTTTAGTAACATGCCGATTTATTTTTCCTTATAGATTAAATAAATATGTTTAAACATTAGTTAAATCATTATTTGGTGAGCATGTGAAGATACAATAAAATAAAATAAAATAAACCCCAAATGGCTTAATTCTTAATGCTAAACTTTAGGATTATTATGTTGGTTAATGGAAAATATGGAAAACTCTGCTTTTCATTTTTCTCTCAATCCTTTTTTCCCCGCAAAAGCATGAGGTTTATGTTCTTTCTATTGTTCTCAGAAGTTGAACAGTTAGATATGTGGAGGAGATTTTTAAAAAATCCTTTCCCTCTAAATCATATCGTGTTCTGTCGGACTGCACAATAGCCAGTGTGGATGGCAGGGGTGGAAAACCCGGGTCTTTCTTTTCTTTTCTTTTTTTTTTTTTTTTTTTTCATCCCGACTCCAGTCCAGAACATAAGTGCTGACTCGCGGGACCCACTTACAACTAATACACGGTGTGCTTTCATCCCGTCTGAATGGCGAAATAAATAAAAAGAATGGAAAATGGCTGCTCTCCGGGCTATACCTCTATACCTTTGCTCCCTGGCTCTTTGTTAAAACCCTATCTCTGCTGCTCCGTTGCCCCCAGCTACATTAAATCCCATTAAATTCACCTTCATTAAAGCAGCCCCGTGTCTCCTGCTCGCTGAGGTCCCTAATATGGGGCCTCTCAAGGACAGAGCGGTAATGAGACTGGACTGGATTTAACCTTGAAGCGTACAGGTTTTCATTTCCAAATCAATAACTTATGCCTCAAAACCCTTTGCACTAGATCCAGGCTATAATTTTCAAGCATTAATTGTGCGGATTAAGTTTCTCCTGCAACATCATGATGCCAAAAAAGCCATTTAGCTTTGTTTAAGCCGTAGCCTACATATTCCATGTAGCTTTGCTTCTCTGTATTTATTTTATTCCCTGTCTGTCTATCTCTGGTGAAAGAGGTGAATTCACAGCTTGCAGATTCACCGTCAGCTCGTCCTGACAGGGTAGAAGATGCTGGATGGTGTTTCGACAACGTATAATTAACCAATAGGGGCCCTTTTTTTTTAGAAATTCTTTCTTTATTTATTTAAACAAATCCACCAAAAATTGCAGGACAGTGTCATCATGCACAATAAATAGGATGAAGTAGGCGTGGGGGGGGGGGGGGGGACTTTTATTAGATTTGATTGATTTATCGTGGAGGAGCAGGAAGTGGAAAATGACTTAAATTTGGATCCTACGTGTACAGAAATCGTGCTTCCATATTCAGATTTTCATATTTTAGCTGAGATTTATGACAAGGGGTGGGGTTTTGTCTAAAAGAGAGGCGTGGCTCAGTGACGTGCAGTTCTAACCCTAACCTTAACCCTGACCTTGAACTTATGCATGTTTTTCTTGCATGATAGCATCTCGATCAAGGAGCCGTATTAAATCCAGAACATGTCACGTTGACATTTATGCCTGTAAAACAACATGGAAGCTAATCCCAAATACATACAGTAGGCTAAATATGACATAATTAATTAATTCATTAATACCAACGTCCCCCATGTCCAAGTCTTTTTCCACAGAGAGGACGTCCGAGGATCTTAAGCAAATTCTGCGTCCCGATTTGTCTACTCATAATATGTACTAAAACTATGTACCCTTTTTGCAAAGAAAAAGTACATTTTGAGTGTGTTGCCAAAAAAACCTACGCAAATATTGGGACATACTAACACGTCATGTTACGGAAGAGACCGCTGTTGCCTAGTTACGCACGCTGTCACTGTAAACACACTCCTCCCTGCATCTCAGCTTCTCTTCATTCATCATTCCTTGTACAATTTATACCATATCATTTCACTGGCCATTTCCTTGATTCGTTTGTCCGCATTTCATTTGTACCTCTCTAAAATGCGCATCGCAGACGTCATTCGCGTCCGCCATGTTTGCAGGTTGAATTCGGTGAAGCAAACCGTCACAAAACTCCTCTTCCCTCCCTTGCACACGGAATTGTGGGCAACGTTAGCTGAAAACAAACAAACAAAAAATGTCCATGGAGTCGCACTTTGAAAATCTACCTGAAACAGTAGACCGTCCGACCATCCGTGTACCATTGTGATCCCCATTTCAACATATTACGATTTGGGACACACAAATTCTAATCTCGGTTTACTATTTAGTATGGACAGTACATTTACATTTACATTTATTCATTTAGCAGACGCTTTGATCCAAAGCGACTAAAAATGAGAAACATGACAGTAGGCGAATTGGGACGGAGCAAGAGACATTGCTTATCTCAAGGACGTTTTTTTTCCCCCGCCCTAATGGATAAAATTCTGAACAACAGTTAAAGTGAGCTGTAAGTGTAGTAAATGAGTGAGCTTATCCTTCAAACCAGTGGGATGTTTTCATTACAGAAGAGTTGTTACAAATCGAGATGACTGCGGAAGCAAGTGCAGAATAAAGTCTTTATTTCCAAGCCAAAGTCAATGTACATGAAATGGGGAAACGAGGTCTAAACCTGAAACGAGAAACGAGGTCTAAACATTAAACTAGAACCGAGGCATGAAACATAAAACTAGAACAGGCCATGGAAACACTACTGCTTAGCATCTAGGTAGCTAACACATATACGGCGTCTATACATTTAATTCTGTGCAAAGTGCGCAGCAACTCGAGGGCTTTAAATAACAGATGTTATTTACCTTGAATGCCGACAGCTGGTAACAATTAATACACACCCTCGAAAAACAGCAATGACTAAACAAGGAGGAGACAGAACAGAAACCAAAACAAACGCCCGTGTCCATTGTAAACAAAGTCCCCATAGTTCTTACGTAAAAGAACACTCCCCTCCAATGGTCCTGGTCCCCTGGGTAACTTGTCCTCTGCTGAACGAGGAAACTGAGCGCCCTTCACCGGGAAACAGATAGGCGGAACACCGCCCTCAGCAGGGCTGGAGCTCGGGGTGACATCCTTGGCGGGGCTGGAGGTCAGAGCGACGTCCTCGGCGGGGCTGGAACTCAGAGCAACGTCCCCTGCTGGACAGGAAATCGGGGCGACGTCCCCTGGTGGACAGGAAATCGGGGCGACGTCCTCTTTGACCCGGAACATGAGCATGACTTGGGAGATCATCTCGTTGACCTCGGGCTGGGGCCCGAGGTCGCCACGTTGGCCTCGGGCTGGGGCCGTGAGGTCACCACGTTGACCTCGGGCTGGGGCCGTGAGGTCGCCACGTTGACCTCGGGCTGGGGCCCCGAGGTCGCCACGTTGACCTTGGGCTGGGGCCCGGAGCTGAGACCTCCCCGTGGGTCTCCAGCTGGAGCTCCGAGGTCGCCCTGTTGACCCCAGGCTGGAGCTCCGAGGTCACCCCGTTGACCTCAGGCTGGGGCTCCGAGGTCGCCCCATTGACCTCGGGTGGGAGCTCCGGAGCCGAGACCTCCCTGTGGGTCTCCAGCCAGAGCTCTGAGGTCACCGCGTTGACCTCGGGCTGGGGCTCTGAGGTCGCCATGTTGACCTCAGGCTGGAGCTCCGGAGCCGAGACCTCCTCAGTGGGACAGGACAGCGGGACAGCTTCCTCAGCGGGACAGGACAGCGGGACGGCTTCCTCGGCGGGACAGGACAACGGGACGGCTTCCTCAGCGGGACCGGACAGCGGGACGGCTTCCTCGGCGGAACAGGACAGTGGGGTGGCCTCCGCAGCAGGACAGGGCAGCGTGACGGGCTTCTCGGAGGAGCAGGAAGGTGGAGTGCAGTCCCCCTCCGAGCAGGACGGCGGAGCACAGCTCCCCTCTGAGCCGGCAGGTGGAGCACAGTTCTCACCCGTCCAGAGGCGCCGAACAGCTTCCTCCATGACGCGGAGGCCCTGAAACAAGTAGTCCTCCCGCTGCTTCCGTAGTGCAGCATAGTACTCCTCCTGCTGCCTCCGTAGCGTAGCGTAATCCCCCGGCAGCGGGAAGCCCCAGCAGTTCAGGTTGCTCTGCGGCTTGCGTAGCACAGCTTGGTACTCCTCCGGCTGTTTGCATAGCGTAGCATAGTCCTCCGGCAGCGTGAAGCCCCAGTAGATCATGTTCTGCTGCTTCAGCGTGTTTTTGGCGCAGTATTCTGTTACGATTCAGGACTCGGAAGCGGAAAGCAAGTGCAGATGACAGTCTTTATTCACACAAAGTCAACGAACATAAAACGCAGTCTTACACATGAAGCGCGATTCGAGGACAAAACAGGAAACTTGAGTCAAGGCATGAAACAAACAGGACACGAACACACGACCGCTTAGCATCAAGGTAGTTAGCGCGAACATAACCGTAGTTTAGTGAAACGCATATATAATACTCAGACGTCGTTGGCTGGTTAACACAAATAATACTGCGCGAAGTGCGCAGCAACATGAGGGGCTTAAGTAACACACATAATCAAACCTGAACATAAACAGTTGAAACAATAATGACACGCCCTCGAACATCATCCAATGCCTGGATAGGAAAAGAACAAAACCCAACACAAAAGCACGTGTCCATAGAGCACAGTCCTATTGCGCACTCACAACGCGTGCCTGCGCGCGCCCTCCGGCTCTCCGTGCTCGTCGTGCGCCGCAGCGCCATCTGCAGGGGAGATCGTGACAAGAGTTCATCGAATTAACAAAAAAATGATTATTTGATTCACTTAAATGTTTTAAAAATGTGATCTAATCAGCTACATCGCACACACATTACACTTTCATGACCTTGGTTTAGTATCTCACGGCTTCGTTAACCTGTCGGAGGACAAAATAAATAAATAAAAAGCTAAACGAGATGATGTGCTGGATCAAGTGCTATTCTATGTGCTGCTGAATAACCTGTGTGGAATCCATGCTGTTAAATTAAACCAGCGATTAATGTGATAATTACAACTAGGATTATTCGTGCAGCAGTACTGTATACTGTATTGGTGATATACTAGACTCCTATTAGGTGTTTATTTCAATGCTCACTATTTTCTCATTCATATCTCATCATATTCAGGTTCAGTTTTATTTGTCCCAAAAGAGCTTGACAGAAATATATGAATGCAGGACGTAAATTGACGTAAACGTATGAAATTGTCCCGAACGAGCAAGCCAGGAGCGACGGTAGCGAGGAAAAACTCCGTGTTAGTGTTCCATCTGAATTTTTAATTGTGCCTTGTTTTTTTTTATTGATTTTTTTATATTATATTACTTTTGACAACAAGGAAACAAAACTGATACGGGTCTTCAGTCTGCATTTTCTACCCCTGATTTTTTTTTTTTCAGGTTTAAAGGAAAGTGCTCGCGTTTAAAGGCGGTGTGGCTAGACACGTCGTAATACTACACTTCTACTGCGGCAAACTCAGAGGCGTGAGAGACATTTTCATTATCTGGACGAGGAGCCCAGGACGTCAACGTATGCAGGTGCGTAACCCGGTTCTGAATACGCGTAACTTTCCGTGCGTAATTAATGATGTAACTTTCGGACTTAAGCCGTCGAGCCTGAATACGATCCTAACTACTGCTGTAGAATCGGAGGATTTATTTATTTGAATTCGTACGAGTCAATTCTATATAAAGCGAACAGTTCCTCTGTACATACAGTAGATGCAGGCATGAATAAAATCGAAATAAAAAACATCATACAAAATGTTTAAAAACAGCTCCTCTGATGAAAAAGAGACTTTGCACTCCACATTTTCCTCTCCTCGTTTTCCAGTCACGTGACTCCTGTCATCACAGCCTTTCTATAGGAGGTATTAATTTGTCCTGCGGTGATAATTTCTGCCCGACATGTTCATAATGTGAAATATTAGATCTCGTCCTGAGGAGTAGGGGGTAATCATGGCAGCTTAATTTTTTAATCAAATTCCCTCTTAAATGGGGTTTTATTCAATTACACAGCGCACACTTTGGGAGTCGGGCACCGGCAGCAGTGGCGTGGTGTGAAAAGAGCTTCTCAGGATAATTAAATAAAATTAATAAAAAGAGTGAGAAGAATGGGCAGGAGGATAAGCCGGCGGCCGTGTCTCTGCCCAGATTCCAGCTCCTCTGGTTCCCTGGGAATGCTGCATTAGAGTAGGGAGGGATGAGCGTTTAAATGAAGTGAGGGACTTATCTGTCACTTACGGAAGATCTTTTGTGATCGAATGTGTGACGTGCGACGTGCGGTTGAAGTAATGAAGGTAGAGTCTACTTTCGGATGATTAAAGATAAAATGCCTGTGGAAATGCCTGAGATAACCGGACACATCTTGAATTTATAAAAACGGAAACGAATCAACGACTTCGTTCATTATTAATCGAATTTGTGTCGCTGGAGAAAAAAAAAATACTGTCGGAAATCGGAGGCACTTTGGATGTAAGCGCGAGTTTAATCTTTATTAAAAATCCAAATCAGCGGGCAGAATTGAGGTCACGAACAGCCAGAACGTGAAACGCTCAGGCAAACGGAGCAATGTAGGAAAACACAGAATCTAAAACACGGTGGAAAAAGATACTGTAGTAATTGAAAATACGGCTGTGTGTGCGAATGAGCGGGTTAAATACGCTTGGGATTGTGGAAGAAAACAGGTGTGTTAGAAGTCAGGTGGGTGTTTTAATATCTGTGACGGATTTGGATCAGGACCAAGAGCGGTGGTTTTTGGATCAGAACAGAATCTGGATGTGAAAAATATAAAGCCATCGCTCTACAGGAAGTTCGATTACCACTGACAAAAGCAACAACAACAAAAAAACTAAACAGAACTTTTCATTATAAGCACGCAGCATTTTATGTAAATTGTACCTCGATTTGATGCTACTATTATATTATTTGATGTGCCCCTGGATTATTTATAATGCATACACAAAAGTGTGGAGGGACAATTCGATTCTGAAGCTTGTGGCCAGAAAAGTGTACAAAAGGTATGCAGAGGTGCCAACATCTAGGCCTACTGTACGGTTTAGCAAAAAAAAAAAATATTTAAGCTATTTGACCCCTAGCGATGATGATACAGGATGCTCTTCTGTTGGTGGGAGTGGTTAAACCGACACACGAATAAAATTCACCTATAGCGGATACAATTCGATAAGGCGGGGTGGTGTCATGAAGTAAAGTTGCTGTTACCTCTCCATAGTTAAGTATAATCCAGTTCTATTAACAACACGTCCCAGAGCATTTCATTCTTCTTTTACCACTGCAATTCGCCAACGATTTCAATTTTTTATTTACTCGTCGTCTGTTTAGAGTTCCATTTAATATTGTGGAATGACCGTGGAACGAGTTCGTTCCCGTTCGCACTTAAGTTAGAGCAGCTGTAAACAGTTATTCCCACACCAGCCTGTCTTTTTTTCTCTCTAAAACTAAACAAACAAACTAAAACAAACAAACCAACCAACAAACAAAAAAAACACAACTTGTGATGTTACTGAGAAACTGCAAAGTGTAAACTGCTCGGAAAACTTAGTTACAGCTACTGTACGAATCTGACTTTTACAACATAACCTACACGATGTATGAATGAGTCCATCCATCCGTCTTCTATACCGCTTATCCTTCACTTCAGGGTCACGGGGAACCTGGAGCCTATCCCAGGGAGCATGGGGCACAAGGCGGGGTACAGTCTGGACAGGTTGCCAATCCATCGCAGGGCACACAATCACATACACATTCATACACTACGGACACTTTAGACACGCCAATCAGCCTACCATGCACGTCTTTGGACTGGGGGAGGAAACCGGAGTACCCGGAGGAGAACACGCAAGCTCTGTGCACACAGGGCCACGGTGGGAATCAAACCCCCGACCCTAGAGGTGTGAGTCGAACGTGCTAACCACTAAGCCACCGTGCGCCCTGTGTGAATGGGTGTGTTCATATAAACCTGTGATTTGCAGCTGCACTAATGTCAGAGCTGCTGTTATAGGAATCAACAATTTCTGACCAATCAAATTCTTTTACATGGGATTTCATCATATATATATATATTGTTTTTTGGGTGGACATTTTTTTTTAATTCTCCATAATTGCGAGCAGTCCTGACTCATGATAGGGTTTTTCTTTCAGCAGTGACATTTTATTGGCCTGATGTTTTGGTTCTTGTTGAGCCCCATCACGGGAACATTGACATGCTGTGATTGTCCTGTTTGTGGAGACACTTTCTGTTATTCTTAAACCTTAAGGAAGTCTCTAGTGGTCCACATGGTTACAGGGGAATTCCTTTTAAACCCTACCCGAGCCCATATAGAGTTGGACGCTTGCCATTTACACTTAGCTTCATGCCCAGAGATGAAACCGATACGTGTGTAAAGGCATTACATACAATCCGTGAGGCCCTGCGGTTTTCAGAGTGGACATGAAGCACTCATGTCCTGACCACAAATGGTCTCTCTGGAGAAGAACACTGCAGGCTCTTCATGGCCTACTTTGTGTGAGAGGCAGGAGGATTGATGGGATCAGCATTTCTCTCTCACTCGCTCTCTCTCACACACGACGACACACACACACACGAAACCAAGGTTCTATGCAAGGTTCTGGTTTTAGGATCCGTGTATAATATCAGTACCGCTGTAATGCTTTTCCACTGCACATTGTGGTAGGGTACTGTGTGGTTACTAACCCAAAACTATTCACATCCTGGTCGAGTATCTGGTTCCGCTATGTTCATGCTAACAAGTCAAAAGTCGTTTGTATTGCTTATGGTTTGTCTTTTGTGGCCGCGTAGCAACCGATACGGTTGTTACTTGTGGGAGATGCCTGTCCAGTACTTTTTTTTCCCTTTCTGATGAAAAAAATGGTAGTATAGGGCTACTAAACTAACTAGTTAAATTGGTTGTTTGACTTATGTTATGTACTCAGCTTAGAGTAGCAAAACAAGCTAGCTATGTACACTCACCAAACTAGCTATGTACACTCACCAAACTAGCTATGTACACTCACCAAACTAGTTATGTGCACTCACCAAACTAGCTATATACACTCACCAAACTAGCTATGTACACTCACCAAACTAGTTATGTACACTCACCAAACTAGTTATGTACACTCACCAAACTAACTATGTACACTCACCAAACTAGTTATGTGCACTCACCAAACTAGCTATATACACTCACCAAACTAGCTATATACACTCACCAAACTAGCTATATACACTCACCAAACTAGTTATGTGCACTCACCAAACTAGTTATGTGCACTCACCAAACTAGCTATATACACTCACCAAACTAGTTATGTGCACTCACCAAACTAGTTATATACACTCACCAAACTAGTTATGTACACTCACCAAACTAGTTATGTGCACTCAACAAACTAGCTACATACACTCACCAAACTAGTTATGTGCACTCACCAAACTAGTTATGTACACTCACCAAATGTACACTCACCAAACTAGTTATGTGCACTCAACAAACTAGCTATATACACTCACCAAACTAGCTATGTACACTCACCAAACTAGTTATGTACACTCACCAAACTAGTTATATACACTCACCAAACTAGTTATGTACACTCAACAAACTAGCTATATACACTCACCAAACTGGTTATGTACACTCACCAAACTAGTTATGTACACTCACCAAACTAGTTATGTGCACTCACCAAACTAGCTATGTACACTCACCAAACTAGCTACATACACTCACCAAACTAGTTATGTGCACTCACCAAACTAGTTATGTACACTCAACAAACTAGCTATATACACTCAACAAACTGGTTATGTACACTCACCAAACTAGCTATATACACTCACCAAACTAGTTATGTACACTCACCAAACTAGCTATATACACTCACCAAACTAGCTATGTACACTCACCAAACTAGCTATATACACTCACCAAACTAGTTATGTGCACTCAACAAACTAGCTACATACACTCACCAAACTAGTTATGTACACTCACCAAACTAGTTATATACACTCACCAAACTAGTTATGTACACTCACCAAACTAGTTATGTGCACTCACCAAACTAGTTATGTACACTCACCAAACTAGTTATGTGCACTCAACAAACTCCTATATACACTCACCAAACTAGCTATATACACTCACCAAACTAGTTATGTGTACTCACCAAACTAGCAATATATACTCTCCAGAGGAACCATTGATCTCTCGACTACCTTCCAAGCTTTATTTTTCTTCATAATGTCTCTATACACATTTAATGAGAAGTCGTATATGATAAGATGAAGATGAAACCACGATGATAAGTTTTTATATTTATTTTTGCGTGCCAAATAGTAAACGGGAACTAACTGAGGAAACGTCAGAACACACGCACCATAGGGTTAATCGGACGAATCGTTCGAGTGAGTCGTTTGGATTTGTTGCTTCACCGTAAAATAAGTACTGCCATTTGCATAGAATTGATCAAATCTTCATTCTCGATGTCGCTTCTCATGCGGTGGCTGAAAACGTGATTCGTCGACGTGTTAACGTAGAGTTCTAAGTGTGAGCGTGTCTCATTCGCTCTCTCTGGTTCTTTCCGTACATCTCAGCGGCTCTCCGGTCCAGGCCTGCAGTGGCGAGGTCTTGTTTGAATTAGTTCACGGGCAGTGAAAATGAAAAGCGGCCCACTGTGATGTGAAGTGCCTGGCCTGAAGGGTTTACTCAGACCATCTCTGTCTGAAAGGCGTATTTATATCTTCCAGACCAGTAATTAATCACCCCTTGATTCTAGCGCTGGTGGAACAAGAGGTGAGTACTGTACGTGTGTTTCACGGATCCTGTCTGAATTCTGTCTTTGTGCTGCTGAAAAACGAACACAGAACCGCAATTCAAACACCGATTTACGAAATTTACAGGCAGTAGAGAGATGAAGTGCGAGATCCAGAGCTGCTGATGTTAACTATCGCGTTGTCTAGCGTGGAACAATGGACAGTAATTTGTTGAGTGGTGTTATTGCAGCAGCATCATATCAAAACAGACATCAGTAACATTCATAAACTTTCCAGAATGTTCTTCTAGCGTATGTAACGGTATCCAGAAAACCCAAATCAGACATGCGCTACCATCCCAGGGACGCTTTTTGTCATTTCGATTGAAGGTCGGAGACCAAAGGATTAACGGACATGACATGGAAGCAGGTCATCACTGCGGTCGGAATTCTTAACGATGTCAGAATTCATACGTCTGATTTTTTTCGCCCATCGTGCTTACACCAGCACACCGTTTGTAACTCTTGGTAAAGATCTTACACAGTGACTAAACCGACTCAGAAGAGTTCCAGACACTTTCATGTTTCTCTGTCTGTTGAACTTTTTTTTTTTTTTTTTTTTTTTGCACTGATTTCCTCTCAGTGTTTCATGCCACTGGCAGTGTGCTTTAATTCGATTACACTCAGCTCGTCACCGTGGGTCAGAATGCCAATTCAAGAAGCAGACTGTGTAAAATTTGTCGTTCCACCGGCTGCCAAACAGAGCAGGTGAGAGCACACACAGTCCTCAGGCAGAAACAACTGACTGGCTTAAAAAGAAAAAAAAGGTGATTTTTTTTCCCCCTCTTCTTCACTCTCCATTTTCCTTCACATAAGAGTAAACGTGTTGTTTAAGTGTCGAGTACAAACCGGGACCTTGGTGTTATGAAATCTCAGGCATCTCGGCTTAAACGACTTTAAAGTTTTACACTGCACGCTTGCAGAATATTATAACACAGCAGTGTTGAATTCTGGATTCTGATTGGTCAGTCTATACCAGCCGCTGCAAATCGCCGGTTTACTGCATGTTAGTGCTAATCTAATCTAATTATCGTTTCTATAGTAACAGCTCATTTAATGAGACCCGCGTGGCAAAAGCTCCACTAATAAGAAACATGATTTTTATTTATTTATTTATTTATTTATTTTTTAAACGTGCTTAATCGTTGATCTGGTTAGATTTTCTGTAAGGAGTTTGACGGAAGGAGTCTCCAGTGTCTGGCTGTAACTTTAAGTTTTGCCGTTTCTCGGTAACATAACAAACTGCTTTTATTTTGTCTTATTAACGACAAAAAAAAAAAAGAGAGGCTGGTGAGAGAACGACTGTTTATGCTTATGTGCATATATAACGTAAGTGAGGCTCGTTTCCTGAACATTCCACAACATTAAGTGCCACTTTAAACGGATAAAAAGTATGTTCTGAAATAAAGAAAACAGTGATTACGTTTACACGGACGGCAGTAATCTAATTATTGACCTTACTCTGAGTAAGACAATATTCTGATTAAAGTGTTTACATGAGTCGCTCTTAGAATATTCCTTTCATGTACCCGTTTTACACGTTATAGAACGTAGATCGATTAACGGCGCACGTCATTACGTCCCCACGTCACGCCGTCCGACGTCCCCTCCGGAATTTCACGTATCGACATACAGTTGGTCTTCGTTATGGGACCGTATACAGTTTCGGGTGTTTCATTTTTAATTTTACGAACGCTTCCAGTGCGGTTAATTATTTCTCATGCTATACGTGCAAATAGACGACTGCGTGAAGCCGTGGGCTGCGTCCCAAACCGCGTACTTGCCTACTGTATAGTAGCCGAGATACGTGTATTTCTCCTACTATGTAGTAAGTAAGTACGCGGTTTGGGACGCGGCCGTGCTCTCTTGTTCGCCGTCAGACGGTCGAGCGCTGCCGTGTGTGTACGTGTCCTGTCGCACAATGCGGTGAAAACTCCCACACGGCGTTAATACTGTGATTAAGGTGTGTACATGTCTGGAACGCACTTCCATAACGCGACTAAAACAGGAATACCCGACACGTCTTAATTCCATTCGTGTTTACTCCGAGTGTGACTTTAATCGGATTAAGCTCATCAGTAATCTCTGTTTACATGCTGGTTTCTTAATCAGAGTATCGTCTTAATTGGGTTCATATGGGATTATTGTCGTCCATGTAAACGTACCGACTGTAATCGTTAACAATCGATGTGGTCGCCTACTGTATAAGAGGAATATACTTATATAGAGACTATACTCTTCAGGATGTGTCATTATTGGAAAATAATTAAGTTTGGAGTTCTAATAGTAATTCTTCTTCATCACAGTTCTTCGCCATTGATTACTTAACTTACTTAACATGCTTAAATGCCGTGTCTATCGGATATATATACATATCCAAGATCATGATCGGTTGGTTTGGCTGATAAATCCCTCGAATGCCTCGAAAAATTTCGCTCTTGGATTTGGAAAAGAAAAAAAAAACAAAAAACAACACAAAAACATTTTTCATGTTAGGCCAAGAAACACCGAACGATAACGACATAGCAACATGGATGTTGAAATTTATGTGAAGTCCTTTCCGAACAAAAACGCCAAAAAGAGTCGAAGAAAGAAAAGCATCGAAGTAAATCTTTCTCTCTTTTTTTCCCCCCTCCTTAGTTCTTGTATTTCCACATTGGTGATGATCCCGAAGTGGTTTATATCGCAGGTGCAGCGGGCGTGTGCCCTCCGAGGCCCGTCGTGTTGGCAGGACATAACAGGGAACGTTCAGAGATCCACTGACATGTCGAGCTTATGCGTGTTAGCTTATAACCTTTTATTACACTCTGTTTAGAGCGTTTAAAGCACCACAGTACAGTTTATCCTCAGAGTTCACAAAACTGACAAGAAAGATAGAGAGAGAGAGAGCGAGAGAGAGAGAGAGAGAGAGAGAGAGAAAACAAAACAGTTGGCTAAAATAGGTCTAGTCCTGGAGAGAGAAAAAAGAGAGAGAGAGAGAGATAATTATCACGGAGAATAACCTCTGAAATATCATTATTACAGTGAGCCACGTTGCTTGCAATAACAATCTGACTTTCTATTTAGTCTGTTACAAATCTATAATTTACATAGAAAATAAGGCCTGCGTGTTTGAAAGAGCCGGCCAAGGAAAGCACGAGAGAGACGAACAGCTGGAGGTGATTAGAGGAGGCCTTGGGATGGCCGGGGATTCAAAGTAAACATGGAGGCTTTCCACAGTCAACAGCATTTACAAAATGTAAAAGAAGGAAGCTACTGAATTTGTGAAGAATGTGCAGAGGGGATGGAAAGCGTGCAAGCATGAAGGCAGCAGATGGAGGAAATAAAAGCCGTCGCAGAAATGCGGCTAACGGGACCGTCGGATAATTCGCTCGGGCCAGGGGGAAGAGCGTTCGGGGTCAGCGCTTACAGGTTTACTTCTATCCCTCACAGTGCGCTGCTGTTATTTTCTGCATGCCTTCAGGGCAAGTGCACTTTCTTCCCCTTTAAAAAAAAAACAACAAAAAAAGCGCTACAGTATATTTCATTTCTCAAGACGTTACGGTGTAATAGAACCCGTCTTAAAAACCCCTCGGTGTTTCTTTGCGTCTTCCTTCTTTTTTTTACTTCGCCTTCTTAGTCATCTCAAGCACTTTTTAAAGATGATTTTACTGGGTTTAAAATACATTGAACTAGGCTACGTATTCACATTACGCCGCCATTTTAAGATTTCGATTTTTCTCATTCGGGTTCTACGACACGAGCCGTAAAATTATGTTTCATGTGCGTGAGACTCCAATACACACAGAGGGGGAGAGAGAGAGAGAAAAAAAAAAACAGCTACTTCCGCAACCATACAGTAGAGCATACAGTAGCCTATATTCGGATGGGATCTGAGAGGACACATTTTACACCATGTTATAGGCTACCATGTCCGGCTTGACCAAGACCGTACGAAGATAAAGGATAAAGCGTTAATTATGTGAGAACGCTGAGCGCCCTACATCTCTCCCTCGCTCTCTCGCAGCTATTTTTAAAGATCTGCAGCCCTGAAAAACGATGAGTTCTAGTCTGAAATATTACATTGCTATTAATTACAGAGAACAAGTTTGACTCGGAAATGAATGTTCTTCCTGCCTGATATATTTCTCTTAAACACCGTCGCTAGAACTTCTTCGGTTCGAGACGCTGTTCGTAAACGTACGGTACGTTCTAGTGGGCTTAACAGTTAGCAGGGACTAGATAATGGCTTTAGGTGACACAGCGATCAATTTTCGCTCAGCTCAAAATGGATAACTCATTATCAATTACCATGGTGACTCGGTGACTCACTTTCTGCTGCTGTGGATGGTCTCAGACGGATGCCTTAAAGATTTCGACAGTCTGTCGTGCCTTTGCTGCAGTGTTTAATCTCGTCTGGATGCTGCAGGACTGCACAAAAACGGTCTTGTGCTCATCTGTGATCAATTGTACGTGGTGTAATCGTACGTATATTGTATAGCGTAGTAAGAAAAACATATAATCGTCGATGAGCCGAGGCTTTCTCTAAGGAGACGTTTAACATTTATGGAAGGAGTCTCCAGCGCCAATACTTTCAGAGGGAAATCTGAAAACGTAAAGATTTCTGACATCTTCAGGACGGAGGCGTTATCGGTAATCCCACAAAATTAAATATAACTATAAATGGATTAAAAAAAAAAAAAAGTATGATGTATTGTTCTTTAATAAATAAAACCTTGTAATCACGGGCGAGTTTCTGTCGAATAAGAGAAATAAAAACACTGGAGAAAGAACCAACTGTGACTCGCCTCATCACACCACTCCTTTGTTAATCGATTCTACTTAAAGATATTAAAAGTATAACGAAGCCTTGGGAAACAAAAATAATAATTAAGAAATTACTTGAAGCGAAAAATCCATCAGAAGACCAACGGTACACTACACTGTAAAACCGGATAAGTTCATTTAAATCAAAAAATTTTGAGGAAACTAATTACCTCGAATTTTTTAAGTTGCTAAATCAATTTCTTTAAGCCAAATACACTTAAATATAACAAAAATTTAACTCAAACTTGGTCATTTAAAATAAATTGTTCTTATATTTAAGTGTCTTTGGCTTCAAGAAATTGGTCATTAGTTTCCTCAAATTTTTTGAGTTAAATGAACTAAAAAAATGATGTCTAACACCTAATTGTAAACAAGATTACACACATTAAAAAAAAAAAAAAAATGAACTCTGGAAGTTCATAAAAAATAAATTAAAAAAAAAAAACCCTGGTGCGTAACGTTTGCATTATTACTAAATTTGTTTCATTTAGGTTAGTTCATAAAACAGAAGGCTCAGAAGAAATGATGTATGATTGCACTAGGACTTGTTTACCATGGGTTGTTGACCTCGTTGTTCGTTTCTAATCGGTCATTTCTGATTTTCAGTCTAATTTGGCGTTGCTTTATTTTTATATCCTCGTGAAGAGGTGCCAGAACATTATCCTCCTCCAGAATCCACCACTCTGGCTATACGGACTGCTCTATGAATGCAGGTTTGGGATTTGTACTCAAAGTATACCTTATGTACCTTAGTTCCACCTCTCCGTCAGTCCACATATAACAACATCCTGATGTTCGCCGTGTTCGCCAAGCTGCTGTTTCTTTGTATTCCGCCTTCTCTACCGCAGAACTTATGTGTTTAACGTTATTCTGGGTGTCTGACATGATGGTTTATGACATACTATCACCACTGACTGTGCAGGCATGCGTACTGTATGTGAGCGGTTTCGAAAGAGTTTTTGTGTTTCGAGTTATTTTCGCGAATGCTGTTAGTGTGTTCTTTACATATCCAGATGTACGGGGTCTCGGTCCATGAGCTGGTTTCAACTTCTTGTACAAGATCCTTCCAGGTAAACAGTTGAACATTTGGGTGTACTCCAGGATAATGGCTTTTCTAGACCTGAGGTCTTTTGGGTCGTCTCGAACACTGGTCCAAATTTAGGATCAAAAACTTCAGTCATGAATTGCGAGTGCTGATATGCAAAGACATTTGAATTTGACTTGCAAAATGGTGGAAACGGGACTGGGCGGGAAAACCGGGGTTTTGTTTTTCAAAGCCCGGCACAAGTTCAGAGGAACCAGGCTTAACATTTGCTTTTTGTTCAACCCCGCGGCTTGAAAAAAAAAAAAAAAACAACAAAAAAACAACATACCGGAGGCCGAGTCGCCTCACCGAGAAGACAGAAGTGGTGGATGTGGCACGTCATACCGTACAGCGCCCATTAATTTCACTCTTAATATCTCAAAATGTCACTAATGTGTGGAGGCTGTCCTTTAAAGCACGGCTTGATGTTTCTGCTCGGGGTTTTTTTTTACGGCAGGTTTATATACATATTATGTAAGTGTAAGGAATGTTGGACTGCCGCGTTATATCTGTTCAGTTTAGTACACCTCAGGGCTTTCTCGAAGGCATGCCTGGGGATTATTTATTTTTTTTGTTTTCTCAATAGATCGCAGTTACAGAACATGATCTGTAACTTGTAATCCACGTCACATGGTTTTCATATGATACCTGATAAGGCACTTCGATTTCTATGTAAAAGACAGAGACAAATAGTACTGATGATGTTTTATGTCTGTGGATCTAAGAACAATCCTGATGTATATGGTCTTCATTTAGTCAGAATAGCGCACAGGGCTGTGCTGTCCAGCTTTAAGCAATCCGTCACTCTCCCGAGGGCAGAAGGTAACCCTTTTCTTCCTGAGCGGCTGTGCTGCCACGCCGACCCTACCTCATCTGGAGTGTGGGAGTGTGTGCGGTTTTATGACTTAATGACTCCTGTCGGCTCTGATCAGGGAGTCGGACTGAGTGTTGCCAGCTGTGAGTTTACTTCTTCGTATGCAAAACCAGGGTGCGACTCTTCTAGTGGCCTCGTGGTGGGGATGGAGCCTCATTTTTGGACTCTTGGAAGACTTCGGAGAGCTCAGACGGTTAGAAAGTGTTGGATAGGAGGGTGGTGGTGGTGGGGGTGTGAGGACTGGAACCCACAGGGCACTCTCGGGTCAATACCCCGGGAATACAGCTACACACTGCGGACACTGTGGCACACGGGGAAGCGATAATGTCGAGGCTGACAAGGTGAAAATGACTTGTGAATAGATTAGAGCTCAGGTGGTTGATTGCAAAGCGCATCTCATTCTGTATTCTGCTCTAAAGACCGGAGTCGAGGGAGCGCTCGTAATCTACATTTAAAGGACAGGAATGTTGGTGAACCAGGATCTGAAGACAGAAGAACTGTGTTACTGCTTCTCGTCTTCTTCTCCCCTGGAGGTATGCAGGGGTCATTATTTTTGAGTTTTTTTTTTTTTTTTTTTGAAGTGTTCAGCCTTTTGATGTTGCCCGTTCTCTTTAGGCAGCCTCGGCCTCAAGGATATTTAATATCGCTCCAGCAAATTTCCAGTTAGGAATAATTTGAACCGAGCATCTGTCAAAGGCACAAGCGTTTAAATACATTGGTCCCGGTTAAAGAGGCAGAAAATGAAGTCAGATTACACTGAGCACCTTTTGCAGGGACATGGGGGGTGGGGGTGGGGGGGGGGGGGTGTCTGATGAGGGGCGAGTTTGAGAGATGAAAAAAAAATAAATCACACAATCTCATTAATGTCCATGCCCCAAAAGCAGTGGTGTTGAAACAGGTACGGCACCCTACTTTGCTTTCTCTCGACGGCTGCACCGCACCGCACCGCACCGCACCGCACACTTCGAGAAAGGGTTCGTCTCAGGATTGTCTCAGAGCCTTGATATTTTATTTACAGATCTTCAGGAGGAAAGTAAGACAGGCCCAGGTTTCTCTTCTCTCCCTTCTCAGACACCCATGGTAGTAGGGAAGGCTGCATCCCTGGTGTCTCCACATCAAAGGTCCCCCTGTGTTCCTACAGAGTGTCGAGGGGGAACTTTTATCATGGTACACAATCCGAGGCAATCACTGGTGGACTGTTGAAAGAGCATGCATTAGGCTCTTTGACAGCTGCTGTCAGTCTTTATTGAAACTGACTTGGCCAGTCTGTTGGAAATCATCTTGCCTTGTCTTTCCTTCCCACCAACAATAACTGAGGGAGGGGAAAAAAAAAAAAAAACCTCAAATCAATTCATGCAACCATCTAAGATCTACTTTCTGAGAGGCAGGAAGTGATGTGATTGGGTCACAGTGAGTTTAGCACTGACTTTCCTGTCACCAGAAGCAGGGGCTTTTCAAATAACCAAATAACACACAATTGTATTATTGACTTTCCAGTCACTTAAATGAAAACTTCAGTGGTAAGAAATAAAACTTGCGTCGATAGAAATTCACAGCTGCACTACTGCCAGAGCTACTATTATAGACAATCAATCAACCAATCAGATTTATGAATTTAACAGCACCGTGGTATACAATTATTTGAATAAGTGATCCGCTAACAAAATATTTCATTCTACATGGCAAGACGTGGGCTCAACCCTCGACCCTGAGTGAGCCATTAAAAGAAAATGAAAAATCCTTTTTAAAAGCAGTGAGGAATTATCCCTCCATCCTTCAGCTCTCACTTTCCTCCCCCACTCCCATCGTCACACACCTGTGTGTGGATGAAGACAGGTTGCGTGAGCTGTGCAGCCCATATGCGATCTTCAGGGGGAAATAAGCAGCGCATTAGTTCCAGGTCATCTTGGAAGCGTATTAAACGCGCAAGAACAGCGGAGAGGTTCGGGGAAAATCCAGCCTCGGTGGGGAGGAGGAAGCCTGAGGAATATTAGAGAGCAGGGACTCATCATTCTCTATCCGTTCTCTCACTCTCTTTCTCTCTTCATCCATCTTAACTCCTCCGCTTTTGCCATGTGTTGCAAATTAACAGCACCTCATGTTCCAACCCCCAGCCCAGAACGTTTTCTCTCTTCATTTTGAAGTGAAATATGCTGAAGAGCCAGGTTCGCACAAATATTTCGTGTCCTCTACATGAAAAACGTTCGGAATGACGTGGAGCGACTCGAGTCGATGCAATATATCTCTTATTAGAATCAAAGCGACTTATATAACGCCTCGGGTCTCAACTCTTTCATTCACTCATTAATGTTGAGTAGAGTGGCACTCTTACTCAGGGAGACCGTGTAAAAGACAGTGTCTATTCTAAAGGAACCTTAAGCAAGGCTTCTTAATAGGTAAATGATAGGTTACGTAAGGAATTAAACTTGATGGGGCGTGCTGTTATGAGGAAAAGAATCAGCAACTGGGTGGTTTGATGCAGCCTGAGTTGTGAACGCTGACATTTTAAATTTAAATTGAGTAAATAAGGACACGTTGTACGTTTTATCCGTTTATAATTACACTTAACGTGGTGGAACATTATGATATAGACGGCTATAAACGGTCGTTCCCTCACCAGCCTCTCATTTTTCTCTCCTTTCAGGTTAACTTCTCTGTCCTGAAGATATCAGAAAACTTCCTGATGATATTAGAAAACTTCAAGGTTGTTTTTTTTTTTTTTTTTTTTACTGCAAGAAGTAGTTAATTTTAAAGAGCTGTGCATTTAGTGGTGAATATTTACTTCATGGTTGAAGCTACGAGTGCTGATGGTAGGAGTTAATTGTGTGACCAGAGAATGAGATGGTACGAGAGAGAGCAAGAGAGAGAGAGAGCATGAGAGAGAGAGAGAGCGTGAGAGAGAGAGAGAGTGAGAGAGAGAGAGCGTGAAAGAGAATGTGTGAGAGAGAGAGAGTGTGTGAGAAAGAGCACGTGAGAGAGAGAGGGAGAGAGAAAGTGTGAGAGAGAGAGCGTAAAAGAGAGTGAGAGAGAAAGAGAGAGATAGAGAGAGAGAGCCCGTGAGAGAGAGAGAGAGAGGGTGCAGCACAGTGGAGCTGGCATGTTTGATGTTGAGTGAATCCTGTTGCCATTACAGGCTTTGAAGTGAGATTGGGTGTTAAATAAGCAGGAAATGGGCGGTAGTTAATCTCTCTAAACTTTCCCTGTTTGCCGTGGCCCGCTGTGGTGGAGGGGACGAGCCGGCGGGCGCAGACTGGGCCGAAGCTGCTCTAAGCGTGGAGTCACTCTGGAATGGGGCTGTCAGGCTTCATTAGCTAAACTTGTCTCCCAGTCTGAGGAGAAGAACTTGGCCAGTGATTTAAAACTCTATTACCTGGCCCCCTTTTTTTTTTTTATTAACTTCAGAGCCATTACCACACACACACTCACTCTTGATGGTGTCTCACCTTTAATAGCTCAGTGTAACAGAGTAAGGGTGGGAGAGATGTTTTAATGCTTCTTGAGCTCTGGGCTGCTTGATACCAGAAGCCATATTTGTATACCTGTATATTCATATTATGTCATTTGTAGTACTTAATATCTGTAAGGGTCTAAAACCTATGTATGTGTAGATCATACAGCAAATGTATAATTTAGGGATCACCTATTATTATTATTATTATTATTATTATTATTATTATTGGTGCCCCGTGTGAGGAACACCAACCAAATCAAGTTTAATTAATTTTCCCAGGGGTGCCAAAACATTTTTTATCTGATGAATTACATGAAGAACCAAAAGCAATATTTGGAGGCCAAAAGTCATATCAATATTTACACAGGGAACGTTCTCCATATTCAGAGCAGCCTTATGCACACAGTAGCAGGAATTTTTTAAAGAAGAGGTGTCCGAGACAGGGGATTTTTCAATACTGTCTAGACCACCATCTTTAAAACATGAGCACTTGCATTTAAGCTAAAATAAAAAAAAATATATAATCATAATATAATATATCCTTTAAATGTTCTGTCCTTGAGATAAGCAATATGTCAGATTAAGATCCACCTTTTCCAATGTCTTCCATGAGAATAAAGCACCTATTGATGATACTATTCATTCATGAATATTTATTTATTTAATATTGGCCTCATTTTTGTGTATTTATAGCCAAAACATACATTTCAGCATGGCATATTGTGGTTACATGAAACCATCAAACAGTGGTGCTGGACTTAATACTGCTCCTCACTCAAGCTGATAAGAAGAAGAAGATGAAGAGGAAGAAGAAGAAGAAGAAGAAGAAGTAGAATTGCAAGGTCAGGATTCAGCCACTGTTTTTGGCAAACTCCACCCTGCATGTGTAATGGTCAGACATGTTCACAAGTCCCTGAGGTCAAAGTCCAAGTCAAGTCTCAAGTCTTAGAGGTCCAAGTTCAAATCAAGTCTCAAGTCTTAGAGGTCCAAGTTCAAATCAAGTCTCAAGTCTTAGAGGTCCAAGTCCAAGTCAAGTCTCAAGTCTTAGAGGTCCAAGTTCAAGTCAAGTCTCAAATCTTTGAGGTCCAAGTACAATTCAAGTCTCAAGTCTTAGAAGTCCAAGTTCAAATAAAGTCTCAAGTCTTTGAGGTCCAAGTCCAAGTCAAGTCTCAAGTCTTAGAAGTCCAAGTTCAAATCAAGTCTCAAGTCTTAGAGGTCCAAGTTCAAGTCAAGTCTTGAGTCTTTGAGGTCCAAGTCCAATTCGAGTCTCAAGTCTTAGAGGTCCAAGTTCAAGTCAAGTCTCAAATCTTTGAGGTCCAAGTACAATTCAAGTCTGAAGTCTTTAAGGTCCAAGTCCAAGTCAAGTCTCAAGTCTTTGAGGTCCAAGCCAAGTCTCAAGTTTTTGAGGTCCAAGTCCAAGTCAAGTCTCAAGTCTTAGAGGTCCAAGTTCGATTCAAGTCTCAAGTCTCTGAGGTTCTATTTTTAGCAATAGTTCTTTCACTTTACCTTCCATTGTGAGACCTTTGGAAGGCTAAAAGGTGTGGCACTCAAAAATAACGGTCGCTCTGAACTCAAATTTTTATTGGAAATTCAGTTTGAAGCAATCTTACAGCATGACTAGCTTGATTACTCTCCCTTCAAAGTGCCCTTCGGTGTAGGGTGACCAGATGCAAACGGACATGTAGTAAGTTTGTGTGGGACAATGTGGGACAAATGTCCAACACCCAAAGGCCTACCATTTTGATGTCTGTCTAAATGAATAAGAAACATTTACACTCAGCCAATTTATATTGATATATTGTTTATCAAACAATGCAACAAAGAGAAACATTACCGCACAAAAAAATTAAGTGAGACAGAAAGGATTTCTATGGCTTGACCTCACGTGGGCCCAGTTTAAGTGAAAGCTGACAGCCCTTTGATGACAGGCTTCAATACTTTCTTCACAGCCACTGGATGAAGACCCCCTGGGGACGATTGCTTCGTCAGCGATGCAACTGATGTTTTCCGTCTATTTCAGTTTATAACTTAGTGAAATATTATTGTAGAAACATGAGAAAAAAATAACTAAAACCTCACTCTCAGTGTAACACTTTCCGAGATTCGGGCAGGGAACGAGGAAGCCGGGGGCAGGCTTGCAGCAACTCAAAAGGTGCTATATTCTTTATCTTTGACTGTCGCTTTTCAGCAGTTTTATTTTATAGATGGCTCTGCGCTGTGTCTTTCGAGGCGCCCGTCTCTCCCATTTTTACTCTCGCCTCGGCTCACGGCACCATGTAGCATTCATGACTATTATTCGCCGCAGGGGTGCAATCCTTACCACTCACCTTCTCCGACTCCGCCCTCCATTCACAAACCCGTTCTCGAGCACGCCCCCGCTTCCACACTTCGTCTGTTCAAACTGTTTTATTTCCAGTCAAAATGCGGGACATCATCTCAAGTTGTGGGATGAGGGACATACTGATAGAATGAAAGAATGAGGAATGAATAGAAAAATGTGGTGTTTGATGCTGTCATGCAGGGTAGTAAAGAGAGAACGTAATCGGGAACGCCAAACCTATCTTCGAGTCCAAGTCAATCGTTCACGAGTCCAAGTCAAGTCGCGGATCATTCTTTTTTCTGCGACTCAAGTGTGACTCGAGTGCAAGTCGCAGACTCGAGTCTTTGTTAGTCACATATACATTACAGCACAGTGAAATTCTTGCCTCGCACGAATTTGGGGTCAGAGCGCAGGGTCAGTTCCCGGAGCAGAGAGGCTTAAGGGCTTTGCTCAAGGGCCCAACAGTGGCAGCGTGGCAGCTTGGCAGTGCTAGGGCTTGAACCCCCAACCTTCTGATCAGCAACCCAGAGCCTTAACCGCTAAGCCACCACTGCCCCTGTGGTGCATTCGAGACCTCCTCGGTAGTTCGTATTTTCGAGTTGGGAAGCGTTCAGGTGCGTTCAAGTCAGTTTTTGGTCGGTGCAAGATGGTGGTGTACCTTCTTTTAAATAATTCCGAAAAAATACAGCAGGTTTTTAAACTCTACTTCTAGAAAATGAAGAACAAAGAATGCACCTCAGGTGTGTTGATTTATTTATTTATTTATATTTTAATCCATATATTTGTGCAGGAAATGAGCTTGTTTTACTTTCAATAAAAAATTCTGGCAAAGACATGTTAAGCAATTTGCTTGTATTTCAATAACTTGCTGCGTATACCAAACACGTAATGACTCAAATCAGCTTCTGAGGCGAGAAAACTCGACAATTTCGACAAATGTACTGTCAACTACAGACGTCGCTTCCATTGATTCCGCCACGTTTTCGTACCGATGACCTATACTCGGAAACTCTTGGCTCGAAGAAAATCCCACTTGTAAATACGACTTTCTGGTGGTGTTCGTGTGCGTTCAACTCGTAAATACGATCTTTCCGACATGACTTGATCGCGCCATAATTCTGTCACGATACTGCATAAATCTGTAGTGACTGTACATCCAAGCTCTGCATACCAATGTCCACAATTTCACTATTAACTCCTCACTACAACTCAACTCGGAATAAAGGTATATAACCTTACTGTTGAAACCGTTTCTAAATACATCTATTAAATCCCACGGCGCTATTATCAGTCCTTAGATCTTCGTTCTTCTCCTATAGGACTTTTTTTTTGAATTGCCTGTGAAGATCAGGGCGCCGTCCTACTGACCTCGAGCTCTAGAAGTGGAATGAGTTCAGGTTAGCGCTCTCTGTGTGAAGCAGCTTCAGTGAGTGACAGTTGAGAGCGAACGTTTGACTGCCTCTGATGAGCACCGGGGAAATGGAGAAGGAGGGGTGAAAGGGCAGATGTCTGCCACAGAATTTAATTAGTGAGACGGCATCCTTTGTCCTCGATATTGTTGCTGCAGGCGTTCTTTAATTGCCCCCCCCCTCCCCTCCCCCAACCTAAATCCCTCGTGTCTCTTAGGTTCATTAGCATTTATTCCAAATGAGAACCGCAGCATTCAGTCTTACCTTCAACTCATTCTTATGCATGCTAGGATACGTCGCCGTTCAGTCCTTGTTTTTCAGACGTTTGCACGCTTACACCTTGAGCCTCTTGTTTACACTCTGTGTCGTGCTCTTATAGGAAACTAATCCACAACGGGGTGGTGTAACGAAACAGACTTACCGTTACCACCTCAAACAATTCCGATTACAACGTACAGTGATTTATTAATCGGTAATTTACATGTTCTGCTTTTTAACCTTTATTACTACGTTTAATGTTGTGGAACGTCCGTGAAACAAATTAGTTCCTGTTCTCACTTACGCTATAGCAGCTATAAACGGTCGTTCTGTCTCTGGCCTCTCTTTCTCTTATCGTGAAGTTAATAAGGCGGCTTGTGACGTTTCTGAGAAACCGCGAAAACCGACACCGGAGACTCCTTCCTTAAATAAACCTCTCCTTACAGAACACTTTACCATATCAACGATCATAGGTTAGATTATGTAGATCTTACGCCGTACAAGTCCCTGTGAGTGAGCTGTTACTCTAGAAATGATAACGATAGTTACTATAGAAACAATAATCTCTGAGCAATCAGATTTTGTAAAAACCCAAAGTGCAATCCAAGCGTGTGATACCAAAAAAAAACAACAAAAAAAACAACAAAAAGAGTTCCGTGCTCTCCGTCCTCCCCCTGGGATCCGTCCGTGGAGAGGACCTCCAGACCTCAGAGACAGGAGAAAGAGCACGTGTGTAATAAACAGGAAGTGGCCTGAGGGTCTCTTGCGGTGTCTTAGGGGCTCAGCCATAGCAATATGTATTCAAAAGAGCTGCCGCTGCGGGGATCAGCCCCACCCTACGGCGAGCTTAGACACAAAGAAGAGGACTTTACTGAGGATTTCACCCACCGCTCCTGAGAGACCGATAGCTGAGGTCGAAGGCTTTTATCTGTGCCCGCTGGACCCCTGACATAGTAACCCAAAGACTCGTAAGCACGCAGTCATTGTCAGTGTACGATGGTGTGTTCTAATCTATTGATGTCTACTGACTAGTTTCCATTCCTGCTTTTCAGATCATTAAAAGTAACAAAACTCGAGAGTCTTCCGTCCTATTTAACCGAGCACGAGTCCGCCCGTAGCCAATTATGTGTCGCAATTTGCATGAACGAATGCATGTTTTGTTTTTGTACTCGATAATGGCGTCTGCACCTATCAAACGATAGCACTTTATTAACTGTCTGTTTTAAATAACACAGTGAATTATGCAAGGTCCACAGATCAATCCTGAATTGATTAAACATTTAATGAAACCCAAGAGAGAGTTATGATCACTTTGATAAATCCCAGTCTATATAATGAGCAATTAACTTTTTTATTTATTTATTTATTTATTTATCTTTACGTTTCGCCCGCTTACAGGACGCTGTTCGCCAAACAAGTTAATAAAAAATAAGAATATTGCTTTTGACATTCAGGTACAATTTTCTTTTGAAAAAGAAAGGCATCCGCCAACCCTAGTCCCCTCGAACCACCCCCCCCCCTCCTCCTCCTCCTCCACTTCTTCTTCAGGCTTTGGCTTTATCGGCATGGAGTGAGGTAGAGATTATAGAGAATAATACGGCTCATCTCTCATTAAAAACTGTAATCGTGCGTAAAATGAGATTGATGGAAATTTAGCTAAAAGGTCAGAGAAAGAGAATCTTCCAGGCGGACGTGGGGTTTAATGGACAGGATTTTAATTTAGCCGCTTCTCCACAACACGCAGAGAAACCGCGGAAGCTCCCCAGGCACAAAGCTATGTTCTCGTGTTCGGTTCTTCTGTCTAATACATACGACGCACACATGGCGAACGGTACGGATGATCTAGAGTGCGTTAGCATCTGTTGCCTGAGCTCTGGTTTAGTCATAAGTGAGTAAAGACGGTCTATAGAAGGGACGTTTTCCTAGAAAAGACAAGGTCAAGTGCTTTCCTTCCCTGCTGTGTTAACGTCTCAGGATCCCGTGCACCTCAAAATAACTCTGACAGACTTAACATCGAGGAGACATTCTGCGAACTGAAACGATCGGGATAAAAGTCAGAAAAGGCCGTGTGTTTCCTCAGAATGTGTATACATAACAGTCGTTGATATGGTGACGTTTACTGTGAGTAGATTTATGGAAGGAGTCTCCAGTGTCAGAGCTTTGTAACAGTCAGAGGTAACGGTTCTTCAGGACAGGGGAGTTTACGGTTGCTTGGTAACATGATAAGTTGCATTTTTTTGGTGATATTATTATCTTAACGAGAGAGAAAAGAGAAGCTGGTGAGGGAACGTTGTTTATATGTTTATAGCTACAACAGTGTAAGTGAGAACTTTTTTTTCCAGATGTTCCACAGGTATAATCGGATAAAACATCGGATAATAACATGTCATTGTTTAATCGTTGGCAAATCGATGCACCATAAGAGGAATTAAAGACTTCAGGATGTGCTCCTGTCGGAAAATAACCCGACGCCGGGGTGGTAACCATAGTAACCACGGGGTGTTGATTGTTTTCTTATAACAGCATGACACAAAGTAGTGCCCCCCCCCCCCACATAACGTTCTTTCAGCAGGAAATCTGCTCATCTTTTCGAATGCACTACTAGAGTTTGTATTTTTTTTTTTGCCCGAGAATTTTTTATGAAGTCTCCGTATTACTCAGCTCTTACAGTGAATCTAATGTATTTATTTCTGATAAGCGTGCATTGCTGTAGTAAGCGCAATAACTTTGACACGCGATAACAGGATTAACTAGCACTGAGGCTGAAATTAGCACACACGCGACTCAGTAAAATGACATTCTTCATATTTCCGCTGTGGATTTTTCCGTTTCACTGTAAAGACAGTGACATTTTTCGTGCTTGCGTTTTTTTTCTCTCTCTCTCTCTCTCTCTCTCTCTCTCTACAAGGTTCCGCTTGTGTTTTTCTCTCTCTCTCTATACGGTATGGGGTTTAATGTGTGCGTTTGTGTGATGTGGTGTAGTGTGTGGTGTGGTTGTGTGCATGTGTTTCAACTTTCAGAATGTTTTCGCAGCACAGTGGAAAGAGTGTTAAGCATTGTTAGTCATCTTCTACCCTGCGTGGAAGAGCGAAGTGTGGGCCAAGAACCTGCTGTTTTAAAGGTTCATTTCACGTCTCCTCCCGAGCCTCGCGGCCTAGGAGCCCGGCCTTTGATTGATTGTTGCGACCGCTGATCTAATTTTCGAAGCCTTTTGAATTTTCTCTCCGCTGTCCCTCCTCTTTGTAAGGAGTTGAATAAACCTAATTTTCCTGCACCACATGCGGGGTTGTGCTCGACCTGAGCGGCGAAAAACAGAGAGAATAAATAAAGCAAGAGAAGCCCGGAACCTGGGGGCCGTTCACAGCGGCGCGGGGATTTTTATAGACTGGATCAATTAAATTTATCTTATTTGGAAAGGTGGGGCTCTGTAACTCGATAAGAGGTAATGCAGTCGAAAATGCCTCTCGCTGGGCAGCCATTACATGGAACAAGGTTACCACGGGAGCATTAACATGCAAGAATTACACGGACGCAAACCTCGCCCGGACCAATTAGAGTCCGGCGCGGCCTGCGAAAGGCCTGACGTGGGTGGACATCCACGCACCATGACGTCCTGGTTTGCTCCGTGCCTGCTGAGGGGCCAGACAGATGGAGGAATAAAGGGATGAAGTGAAAGCTGCAGCTTCCTCTGCATGAACCTGGTTTGAGGGCAAAGGCTTTGTGATTTTCCTTCGTTCCTGTACTTTTTTGTTTCCTCCCTCCTGTTAGCCGCTGGATGCCTCCGACAGAGTCCTGCAGAGCTTCTTGTACAACGTCGGCTTCGAAAGCGTGTTCAGGAGACGTCATGAGGTGTCCACTATTACATGACTGCTGTATGTCTTCTGAAATTCTCACCTAATAATAATAATAATAATAATAATAATAATAACATAAGTGTAACATAAGTGAGAACAGGAACATGTTTTGTATATGTTCCACAACATTAAACGTAACTCCATCTGTACATCCAATTTCCATACAGCTTATCCTACACAAGGTTGCATGGGAGCCTGGAGCCAATTCCAGGGAACTCGGGGTAAAAAAGGCGGGGGCCTGCGATGCCAATCTACATCAGGGCACAATTGCACACATTAACACCAATCAGCCTACAACGCATGTCTTTGGACTGGCGGAGGAAACCGGAGTACCCAGAGGAAACCGTGGCGAGAACATGCCAACTCCACATACACAGGGTCGAGGCAGGATTCGAACCCCCGACCCCGGAGCTGCGAGGCAAACTTGTTAACCATTAAGCCACGTAACAATAAACAGATAAAATGTACAGTATAACGTCTTATTCTTTAATACATAGAAAATGGTTAGTCTTGGCAAATTGATGTGGGATCAAAGAAGAACACCTGAACTGATGAACTTCTGCTTCATCACACCGCTCTGTTGTTGATCATTTTCCTAGAACAGCACAACACTGATCGCAAAGGATTCGTTTTCGTTAACTTCCAGAGAACACCACTTGCTCGTGATCTGAATTTCAAACCCTAAATCCTATTATCTATGGAAAAAAAAAAATAAATGATCCAAAGTCTTTGGCACATTTGTTCCTTTCCCCTCTCCGTCTTCTTTCTAAAAGCCTCGTTTGATCATCATCATCATCCTAATCTGTGTGTTTAACTGTCTGTCTGAGTGCATTAGCGAGTACCGGCATGTCGTTTGATATGTATTAAAATGAGCAGAGACACGAGGCCGCCTAAGGACATTTAACAGGGTCCCTCGTGCCAGTAGGCCCTCCTCCCACACAATTACCCACCACTGTCTAATTGATGTTTCTGGCTTCTCTGCATGATTGGGCATGGGCGCGTTGGCATGAAGTGGCCGGGCAGCGTTCCAGTAAAGCTGTGACTTTAGCTGGTGGCACGCTTAGTTAGCCAATTCCCCACCGCTCCACTTGGCTTCCAGCCCATTACATAATCCGCTAATGCAAATTTGCCCTGGCTAATTAGCATCATCAGCTCGTGGCATAATCTGATCAGACGAGGTAGGCTTCTTTCGCTTCCTGTTGCTCCGTGCTTTTCCGCGTGCATTCTCTCGGCCGCTTCACAGTCGACTCGAGTCGAGGAAAACTTTTCGTGAGCCATCGCTAAACTGTTGATGTCGCCAATTATTGCCCAACCTGACAGTCCTGTTTATGCATGATGAGCAGATAAGTGATGCTAAATTAGCATTGACCTTCTTACAGATAAAGGATCAGACTTAATATTAGACCCCTATCGGCGATCTCACAGCTCTCAGGAACTCGCGTCAAGCTCGCGCTCGGCATTTAGTGCAGGTCACGGCCTTGTGAAAGCATCGTTATCTTTCATTGGAATCCAAATTAAAGGCTCTTTGTTGTGCGGTTATAGGAAAATAATCAACAATAGGGTGAAGTAACGATGCTGAGTTACTGTTACCATTTATTCATTTGTAGTTACATAAACATATAGTTAAAAAAAAACAACAACAACATGGCTTGACATATTACCGAGAAGCCACAAAGCATAAACTGCTCTGTCCTGCAGATGTCAGAAACCTGGAGACTCCTTAATATGAATATTTCCTTATAGAAAACGTCACTATGTCAATGATTGGACGTGGTTTTTAATCAGTTCATGTCGAGCGTCTGCAGTACAAGTCCCTGTGAATGAGCTGTTACCATAGAAACGACAACGTCTTAACGTAGTAGCTACACTATTGTCTGCTGCTGTTTTAGAAAATGAAATCGGAACAGAATTAGGACAGAATGAATCTTTAGGACACAGATGGTAATATTAAAAAAGGTGTTTTAATCAGTGCCAAAAACTTCATAGAATTATATAAATCATTATAAAATGGAATGGTTCTGTCCCAACATTTTTGACATCCATGAAAGAAGTAAAGCTTGCTTACCTTCTAAGTCCTAATTTCACCCCGATTGTGTCCACTGTCATGGTGTGTGTGTGTGTGTGTGTGTGTGTGTGTGTGTGTGTGTGTGTGTGTGTGTGTGTGTAGGGTGCTCATGTCCTATCATTTCTCTCCATAATTGGAACAGTGAAACAGTATAAAAAGGAAATGGCAATTGGATTTACACACAGTACGCAGCATCTCTAATGCACTCATTAGTGAGGACATGAAGCACAGAAAGTGAAGAAATTAAGTATGAGTGCATCCAATTTAACTTGATTGCACGCATTCATTTCCATCCAATTACGTGACAGTTAAGGAGCCGAGCTTTTCACCGGCACCGTGTTGGGCATTACATGATGTCCAAAGATTTTGGACATAAAAGAGAAACACTGGAAAAATAAATTTGTTTTGTTTTCTTTCTTTCTTTGATATTGGGATTATTGCTCATCAGTAACACTTGGGTTGGGTTATTTGGAATGTTGGAGCCTGGGTTTTGATGTGTGTGGTTTTGATGTGTGAGTGATGGGTTGTTTGGTGGTTTGGGGTGTGAATATTAGAGTATTAGGGTAGTGTTTATTTACTGGGAGTGCTAGGTTATTGGGAGTGAGCGTTTTGGCTGAGTGTTGGGGTGTTTGAAGTGTTTGGGCTGTGTAGTGAGTATTGAAGAGTTAACTGTAGATGTGTGTGTGTGTGTGTGTTGGGGTGTTGTGAGTGTAGAGGTGCATTTTGAGGTGTTGTGAGTGCTGAGGTGAGTGGTGGGGTGTTGTGTTTTGAGGTGTTGTGTATTGAGGTGAGTGTTGGGGTGTTGTGAGTATTGAGGTATGTGTTGAAGTGTACTGAGTATTGAGGTATGTGTTGGGGTGTTGTGAGTATTGAGGTATGTGTTGGGGTGTTGTGAGTATTGAGGTATGTGTTGGGGTGTTGTGAGTATTGAGGTATGTGTTGAAGTGTTGTGAGCTTTGAGGTGTGTGTTGGAGTATTGTGAGTACTGAGGTGTGTGTTGTGAGTATTGAGGTATGTGTTAGGGTGTTGTGAGTATTGAGGTATGTGTTGGGGTGTTGTGAGTATTGAGGTATGTGTTGGGGTGTTGTGAGTATTGAGGTATGTGTTGGGGTGTTGTGAGTATTGAGGTATGTGTTGAAGTGTTGTGAGCTTTGAGGTGTGTGTTGGAGTGTTGTGAGTATTGAGGTGTGTGTTGTGAGTATTGAGGTATGTGTTGGGGTGTTGTGAGTATTGAGGTATGTGTTGAAGTGTACTGAGTATTGAGGTATGTGTTGGGGTGTTGTGAGTATTGAGGTATGTGTTGGGGTGTTGTAAGTATTGAGGTATGTGTTGAAGTGTTGTGAGTATTGAGGTATGTGTTGTGGTGTTGTGAGTATTGAGGTGTGTGTTGAAGTGTTGTGAGTATTGTGGTATGTGTTGGGGTGTTGTGAGTATTGAGGTATGTTTTGGGGTGTTGTGAGTATTGAGGTGTGTGTTGGGATGTTGTGCATGTTGAGGTGTTGTGAGTATTGAGGTATGTTTTGGGGTGTTGTGAGTATTGAGGTGTGTGTTGGGGTGTTGTGAGTATTGAGGTATGTGTTGAAGCGTTGTGAGTATTGAGGTGTGTGTTGAAGTGTTGTGAGTATTGAGGTGTGTGTTGAAGTGTTGTGAGTATTGTGGTATGTGTTGAAGTGTTGTGAGTATTGAGGTATGTTTTGGGGTGTTGTGAGTATTGAGGTGTGTATTGGGATGTTGTGCATGTTGAGGTGTGTGTTGGGATGTTGTGCATGTTGAGGTGTTGTGAGTATTGAGGTATGTTTTGGGGTGTTGTGAGTATTGAGGTATGTGTTGGGATGTTGTGCATGTTGAGGTGTTGTGAGTATTGAGGTATGTGTTAGGGTGTTGTGAGTATTGAGGTATGTGTTGAAGTGTTGTGAGTATTGAGGTGTGTGTTGAAGTGTTGTGAGTATTGTGGTATGTGTTGAAGTGTTGTGAGTATTGAGGTGTGTGTTGTGGTGTTGTGAGTATTGAGGTGTGTGTTGAAGTGTTGTGAGTATTGAGGTATGTGTTGAAGTGTTGTGAGTATTGAGGTGTGTGTTGAAGTGTTGTGAGTATTGAGGTGTGTGTTGAAGTGTTGTGAGTATTGTGGTATGTGTTGGGGTGTTGTGAGTATTGAGGTATGTTTTGGGGTGTTGTGAGTATTGAGGTATGTGTTGGGATGTTGTGCATGTTGAGGTGTTGTGAGTATTGAGGTATGTTTTGGGGTGTTGTGAGTATTGAGGTGTGTGTTGAAGTGTTGTGAGTATTGTGGTATGTGTTGGGGTGTTGTGAGTATTGAGGTATGTTTTGGGGTGTTGTGAGTATTGAGGTGTGTGTTGGGATGTTGTGCATGTTGAGGTGTTGTGAGTATTGAGGTATGTTTTGGGGTGTTGTGAGTATTGAGGTGTGTGTTGGGATGTTGTGCATGTTGAGGTGTTGTGAGTGTAGAGGTGTGTTGGAGTGTTTGGGTTGCCCTTGAGTGGGGGTGATATTAGAGAGTGAGTTGTGAAATAGTGATGTCTGTCTGTGTTTCTGCTGCTTTGGCCTTCGTTATTTATCTCTGTGTGATGGTATTGTCTGAGCCGGTGGCTTTTAATTCTTTGCAGCACTCTCACTCTCACTCACACTCTCACTCTCACTCTCACTTTCACCCACACTCTCACTCACACTCTCACTCTCACTCTCACTCTCACTCACATTCTCACTCTCACTGTAGGATCTGGATTACCTCAAGCTCACACTAGCGAGCCCCACCAACAGTGGAATCGAGTGATCAGTGCAGATGAAAATAAACCCACGTACCACTGGCAAAAAACAATAAAGCAACCTGTCTCAGCGACTACAGGACCATTGCACCGGCTCCAATAGTGATGAGGTGCTTCGAGAGAACCATCATGAGTCACATCCAGACCGTCACACCGGACCCTCTGGACCCTCTCCAGTTCGCCTCCAGACCAAACAGGTCCAGAGAGGATGCCGTCAGCACAACGATCCACACATAGAAAACAAGGACAGCTATGCTTGAATGCTGTTTATCGATTGTAGCTCAGCATTCAACACGGTGATACCGTCGAAGCTCACCAACAAGCTTTCCACCCTCGGTGTGCCACCCACCCTTCGCAACTGGGTTCTGGACTTTCTAACGGGTAGATCCCAGGTATCACACATCCAGGACAATAACTACAAACACAGGAATTCCACAGGGCCGTGTGCTGAGCCCCATGCTCTATATGCTCTTCACCCACGACTGTCTGGCCTCCCAGAAGAACACCAGCGTCATCAAATTCACCGATGACACTGCAATCACTGGACTGATAACTGGGGATGAGGACGGAAGTGGCTGACTTAGTGAAGTGGTGTTAGGACAACAGTCTCTCCCTAACTGTTAATAAAAACAAAGGAGATGAAGGTTGATCCACAGAGGAGGAGGGAGCAGCACTCAGCACTGCAGAGAGGTGGCGAGAGTGAGCACCTTTAAATTCCTCCGTGTTCACATCACTGAAGATCTCACTTGGTCTCACAACACAACGCACCTGGTGAAGAAATCTCGGCAGCGTCTGTGATCTTGAGAAGGCTGAGGAACCTCGGCATGCCAAGCAGAATCCTCAGCAGCTTCTACAGGTGTACCATCAAGAGCATCCTCAGCTGCTCCATCAGTCTGCCAACACTGCAGGTTGCCCTCTGAGTCACACCGACTCTGTGTGATCTCTGGGAAAGGGAGAAGCATGACACACTTTTAGACATGTCACATGTCACATGATGTCTTTCTTGCTTTCTTTCTTTCTTTTTTAATAGTTTTTTTCACAAACAGTGCTTGGTTTTACTTTTCACTTGATCTTCAATGATTTGTTTATTTTCATGCTAGTTTTCTCACATGACCACATATTAAATAACATGTACTTTTTTAAAAAAAAAAAAATTTGTTTTGTTTTGTTTCTTCGTTTCTTTTCATACCCTCATCATTAATTTATTTCTTTCTTCCTTCCTCTGTCCCTCCTTTCCTTCCTTTCTTCTTCCCTCCCTTCTTTCTTAATTTCTTTCTTTCTTTCTTCCTTTCTCCCTCATTTCCTTCCTTTCTTTCTTCCTCCCCTCCCTCCTTTCTTTCTTTCTTTCTTTCTTTCCTTCCTTCCTTCCAATCTTCCACCCCCTCTCTCCTTTCTTTCTTTCTTTCTTTCTTTCTTTCTTTCCTTCCATTCTTTCTTCCCCTCCCTCCTTTCTTTCTTTCCTTCTTTCTTTCTTTCTTTCTTTCTTTCCTTCCATTCTTCCTTCCCCTCCCTCCTTTCTCTCTTTCTTTCTTTCTTCCTCCCCTCCCTCCTTTCTTTCTTTCTTTCTTTCTTTCCTTCCATTCTTTCTTCCCCTCCCTCCTTTCTTTCTTTCTTTCTTTCCTTCCTTCCTTCCAATCTTCCTCCCCCTCTCTCCTTTCTTTCTTTCTTTCTTTCTTTCCTTCCATTCTTTCTTCCCCTCCCTCCTTTCTTTCTTTCTTTCTTTCTTGCTTTCTTTCTTTCTTTCTTTCTTTCTTTCCTTCCATTCTTCCTTCCCCTCCCTCCTTTCTCTCTTTCTTTCTATCTTCCTCCCCTCCCTCCTTTCTTTCTTAATTTCTTTCTTCCTTCCTCTCTCTGCCCTTTCCTTCCTTCCTTTCTTCCCCTCTCCTTTCTTTCTTAATTTCTTAAGAAATTTTCTTTCTTTGTTTCTTCCTTCCTCTGTCTGTCCTTTCCTTCCGTCCTCTCCCTCCTTTCTTTCTTTCTTTCTTAAATTCTTTCTTTCTTACTTCCTCCCACCCCCTTTTCTTTCTTTCTTAATTTCTTTCTTTTTTTCTTCCTCTCTCCCCCTTTCCTTCCTTCCTTTTGTCCTCCCCTACCTTTCTTTCTTTCTTTCTTTCTTTCTTTCTTCCACTCTCCCTCCTTTCCTCCCTTCCTTTCTTCTCCCCCTCCCTCCTTTCTTTCTTAATTTCTATCTATTCTATCTATCTATCTATCTATCTATCTATCTTACTCCCTCCCTCCCTCCTCCTTTCTTTCTTTCTTTCTTTCTTTCTTTCTTTCTTTCTTTCTTTCTTCGGTGTTTATGGGCTTGTGTGTGTGTTATATGTGTGTGTGTGTGTGTGCACCCTACTATGTGCAGCTGCATGCTTGACCCCATGAAAATGAATTAAGCGTCTTGGTTTTCTGACACTATAAAGCAAAAATATTAATAGACACACACCAGATGTTTTCTCCTCTCATTTTATTTTTTCCTTTTTCTGTATCCCACAAAATCTTCACGTAGAATGAATTATTTCTTGTTCACGCAGTGGAGAGAAATGTTTTCTTTTTCTTTCTTTTCTTTTTTTTTTTTTTGAATTTTTACATTTTTTACATTTTTTTTTTTTTACACGTATCTTACCTTTCGCAGAGAATTAATGTCACATACAGGTGTAAAATTCAGTGAGGAGACTTAATCCTTCATCCTCCTCCTCCTCCTCCTTCTTTTTTTGCACCTCAGGTTTCCGTCCCTCGCAGAAATCCCTTCACTGGGTGAAAGCCTCATCCCCGTGCTCCGGCATTCCCCCGACGGGACCTCGGCCTGGAGATCGGAAGCAGAGGAAGACCGTGGATGGGAGCGTGTGGGTTTTGCGGATTCAAAGTTGTCTTGGTAATCCAGAGAGAGAAGCGAAGAGGAGCTGTGAAGCGAGAGGAACATCTCCCCAGCTTCCGCGCGAAAAGACACGGCTCAGCTACAGCTCCGGACTCTTTGATGCGCTAACTTCCCGCTGTTTATTCCGCTGCATTGTTGTACATATTGTTTAAGTGAAAAAAAGAAATCACCTTCTCGAATTCAACCTTATTTCAAGAAACCCTGCTCCAATAACCCTGGAGTTTTGGCGCTCCAGTTATTTCAAAGCTCTTCTCCATCAGCTCTTTAATAACATCGAAGCGCAAAGTTGCAGGTCAGTTTCATGATAAATCCCGCATGAGAGAGGTTTTTATCAATATTATATATATATTTTCCCCCTTGAGCTGCACAGTAAGATACAGCGATAGTGATCAACAGATGAACTTTGAGATAGGTTGCTAGAAATGATTTAAACGCATAGAGAGGAGGACAGGAAGATGAAAAAAAGCTTCTTGCTGTCTTTTGAACTTGAGCGGGAATCGTTCAGATCTGCCGACTGAAAGAGGAAACAAAAAAAAAATCAGCAGAATTGCGTATATGTGTATCTAAAAAAAAAAACCCCACACAAATGAATAATAATAAATTAATAAATAAATAAAAACCAGAAACAAACTAAGGAAAATAACACGGATATTTAAAAAGAAAAACCAAGAGTAGAATGTTCTCTGTGCCTGGAACGAAGAAACAGTGGCTATAAAAAGTCTACACACCCCTGTTAAAATGGCAGATTTTTCTGATGTGAACAAATGAAAGCAACATGACTCATATCCGAACTATTTCCGCTCTCAGTGCATACGTACAACAAGTGAAAAACAATCAGAAACATTTTAGGAAACATTTTAGGTCAAGTAACCTGGTTGCATAAGTGCGCACACCCTTTTATAATTGGGGGGTGTGGCTGTGTTCAGAATCAACCAATCAGATTCGATCTCATGTTCAAAAGTAATCATCATACAGCAGTCAACGCATCAATTATTCGGATTAACCCCAAGTAAAGACCAGCTGTTTCTGTAGGACCTTCTTCACATCTTCTTGGTTTCATCTGACTGCTGAAGTTATGCTCTACAAAGAGCTGACAAATAACATCCGGGATCTCACTCAGTGCGTTTACATGGACAACAATAATCCGATATGAATCCGATTAAGACGATACTCTGATTAAGAAACCAGCATGTAAACAGCAGTTTTTAATGACCTTAATCCGATTAAAGTCACACTCGATGTAAACACGAATGGAATTAAGACGTGTGGAGTATTCCTGTTTTAGTCGCGTTATCGACGTGCGTTCCAGACATGTACACACCTTAATCACAGTATTAACGCCGTGTGGGAGTTTTCACCGCATTTTGCGACAGGACACGATCACACACGGCAGCGCTCGACCGTTTGATGGCAAACAAGAGAGCAGAGCTGCGTCCCAAACCGCGTACTTACCTACTATAGGCCTGTAGTAGACGAAATACATGTATCTCGGCTACTATACAGTAGGCAAGTACACGGTTTGGGACGCAGCCCACGGCTTCAAGCAGTCGTCTATTTGCACGTACAGCACGACGAATAATTAACCACACTGGAAGCTTTCGTAAAATTTTTTAATAAAAACACCCAAAACTGTATACGGTCCCATAACGAAGACCAACTGTATGTCGATACGTGAAATTCCAGAGGGGACGTCGGGCGGCGTGGCGCGGTTCTATAACTATGTTCTATAACATGTAAAACGGGAACATTAAAGGAGTATTCTAAAAGTGACTCATGTAAACACCTTAATCAGAATATCGTCTTATTCAGAATAAAGTCAATAATTAGATTACCGCCGTCCATGTAAACGTAATCAGTGTCGAAAGGTATCGATCGGGAGAAGGGTACAAAAGTATCTATTAAACAGTAGATGTACCATGGACCACTGTGAAGGACATCAACAACAAGTGGAGAAAATGTGGCACCACAGTGGCATTACCAAGGACAGGACGTCCCTCCAAAATTGATGAAAGGACAAGATTAAATCTTGTCAGAGAGGCTGCCGGGAGACCTACAGTAACATTAAAGGAGCTGCAGGAATATCCGGCAAGTAAAAAAAAAAAAAATCTAACTACGCCTAAATCAACCTAAACTATCTTGCCAAAATCTGTTGTGGTCTGATAAGACCAATGTAGAACCCTTTGGGCATAATTCAAAAAACAAGACAGTTCATCACCCATAGAACACCATAGCCATAGTGAAGCATGGTGGTGGCGGAATAATGTTACGAGGCTGCTTCTATTTAGCTGGGACTGGGACTGGAGTCATGATACAGGGAATCATGGAGCGCTCCAAATACTAATCTATTTTGGCGCAAAACATGCATACCTCTATTACCTCATGCATACCTTTTAAGTTGGTAGACTCATATTACAAGCGAAGGTGCTTTAACATCGTTAGTTAAGGGGTGTACACACTTATGCAACCAGGTTATTGTACATTTTTTTCTTTTTCTCAAACCCTTTTGCCCCCCCCCCCCCCCCTGCAGTTGTAACAAGGATTTGTAAACTTTTTATATCCAGTGTATGTACAGTATACAACCCCAATTCCAAAAAAGTTGGGACAGTATGGAAAATGCAAAACAAACAAACAAACAAACAAACAAACAATAAGAGTCCTTTGTATATTCCGGTTCCACTGTTCTACTGTCCATCTCAGATGAGACCGAGCCCAGAGAAGTGGGCGGAGCTTCTAGACAGTGTCGATGTACGGCTTCTGCTTTACATTTACAGGCGTTTTTTTTTGGAGGCTCCTTATATACTATGATGAGACGACTGCCTCACCTGTTTCACATCACCTTCTTATTTCAACTTCACACATCACTATCAGTCCTAAATTGCCCCCGTCCCAACTTTCGTGAAACGTATTGCATGCGTTAATTTCAGAATAAACGTTTATCTTAAAAACAATGCAGCTGATTAGATAAAACATCCCAAACCTCGTCTTTATATGTTATACAAGTCAAAGTACATTTACACATCACTCCTCTTTGTTTTAATGACCATTTTCCATACCGTCCCAACTTATTTTGGAATTGGGGTTGTATACATATGTACAGTATGTGTGCATTTTTCTTTCTTGCACTGGTGTGTGTGTGTGTGTGTGTGTGTGTGTGTCTATACGTGTATGTGTATGTGACTTTGACATATAGCACACGAGTTTTCATTTTCACCCATGATCACATGATCACATGTACTTTACCTCATGTGCAGTTTCATAACATGTCGAAATGCACGTGATGACGCGTTACTCACGCAGTCACGTGACAAGCATGATCACGTGTGCATAGACAGGCTCCAAGTTTCATGCATCCTTCACTGAGGGGTTTGGATGAAATGCAGTGGTGCTTTCTGGCCAGATGGATATGAAATTTGACTTAAAAATAATAAATGGTTACAGTGCTGAGTAGCAGCTCTCTCTCTCTCTCTCTCTCTCTCTCTCTCTCTCATGTCTTACACTCTCTTTCCTCTGCAGCATTAAGATGGATGTGTGCTCCATCTCTTCGGCTGATTTGAATCCATGCCGCAGTCCCAATTTTTATTTTTTTTTGTCATCACCTACGAGGTACAGATTCCGGGCTACCCCACAAAATATGAAAGGTGCATTTGTGCTCCATTCCGGTTTATTCCCTGTCGGCTCCCGGAATGCTGCCGATATTAGAAAGCGCAGCAATTTTGGGACATATTTTCTGACCGAGTGGTTTGAATCCGGCCCATCTGCAGCCCATTAAATTATATGAAATCACTGGTATTTTTCAAAAACCATTAATAAATCTTTTGCACTGGGCACCACGGCGACAAGAGGAGAGCGAGAGCAAGAGAGAGTGAG